>NW_009649851.1:514206-550530 GCF_000708025.1 Charadrius vociferus | reverse complement strand
TTTGTTTTTTTTTTTTTTTTTTGGTTTTTGGGGTGGTTTTTTTTTTTTTTTTTTTTTGTCAACGTGATGTTCCTGTGTTGACGGAGGGCAAACTTGCAGAGCGGCATTAAAGCAGTTGCTTTCAGAGCGCTCTCGGCCTAACGTGCGGCTTGATACCACGCGTGTTTGAGAAGGAATAAAAATTCTCTATTTTTCCACCAAGTTGCTTATTTTTAACATTGCTGTGCTGTGGTGCCGTGAGGGCGGCTGGGCTGGTGCCCTGCTGACACAGGAGAAGGTCCTTGCACGGAGCCTGTGAAATCTTCTATTTTAGTTCATCTCTTTCAACTCAGCAAAATACCATGCAAAATCATTTTAAGCGTTTTACAGCCTGCTCTCTCTTGTCGTTTCCTTCAGCTTTTCTTATGTAGAACTTCTGGTAGAACAGGATAACGAAAAACTACTACTCTAGAAAAATTAACTGCAATAATGTAAAGATTTTTATATTTTTATTTTCTGATGTCTTATTTGCGTTGCTCGTTTGTCAAGAAACGATGTGACTTTAATGCAAGTTAAATTTTCTGTTAAAACAAGCCTACATTAAGCAGCTCCACTTATGTATAAAATCTCTTAGGGGTTTGTTTTGAACTATCAAAGGATTACATTTGACATTGTACACAGAATTATACCAGTACTTTTAAGGAATATTATTCCTGTTTCCAGTGGTACAGAGAATTCAACCTTATGGTCTTTCAGAGAAAACATTCCCTCTTGTCATACGGTTTTCTCAAGATTCTGCTTCAGGTGTTGTAAATCTGTTATATCTTAGTGGTCTGTATACCAGATACTTCTGTTGTAGATTCAAGATGATCATACCTGAAAAAAATGAAAATCATTTGTCTTTAACTAGTAGCTCTTTAAGAGAAGTAGTATGTGCATAGTATAGTTTAGCTTCTTTGTATAAGTGTATTTGCCATATAGCTTTAGAATGGGAGAGTACAACATAACCGTGTTTTCATGGCTTGTTTCTTTGTATTTCATGCATTAAAGTCGTGAGCTTTCAAGCTGTATATATGTCAGAAGCTATTAATCAGAATCACTGCAGAAAATGAAACTCGGCAATATGTAGTCAAATAATACATGATTTTATAGGTAATAGATTGCAGCTTAAATGAGATGTAAAAATAAACATTTTAAACAGTTTTGAGAAATGTATTTCAAATTTGTCACATAATTTACATAAACTATTCTTATTGTAATGAAATGTTTAATTTCTAGTATGCTATCTGAGGAAGTTATTTTGCTTTATATTAAAGGCTCAAATAAAGCAAATGGTTAAGCGAGTACAAAAGTTTCTTTAGCTGAAAGTCATTCAGGGTTCACTCTGTCTTCATGCCCATGTAGCATTTGATGACTAAACGTCAAAATACTTCTGTTGTGAGCTGGCAATCCCTTTTCTCAGAGGAGACGGGCGCAGGGGTAATAAAGTGCTTAATATTCCCTGGTAATGGGTGCCAAAATTAGGCTGTAACTTTTTTTTTTTTTTTTTAATCTAGAATATCTTCAGCTCAGCAGACTGCTGCTGGCCTGTGCTACCCGGGAGAAGGGAATTGGCAGGAGTTTGAGAGGTGGGCAGGGTGTGAGCAGCGAGCTACTGCCTGCCGGCTGCCTGCACGCCTGCAGGTCCGCTGGATGTGCAGAGGGGTTAGGCTGAGGGTTCCTCAGCTTCAGTTTGGTGGTGGGAATGGTCTCCCCCTGGACACCATCTCTTCTGGGCCTTCCTTAAAACACCGTGTGTATGTGTGTGTATTCTTGCAGAATTACGTATTGGCCTTAATGAGATGTATGGGTTTTGTTTTAAAATAAAGCTAAAAAGACGACTATTTGAACTGGGTTGGACTATTTGAACTGGGTTGCTTCTCTTACAGTGTAACTGGGCTCCATTTAGAGTGCAGGATGTTGATCTTTCCTTGCATGTAAGCCTTCGCCTTAAAGAGTTTTGGGTTAAAACATGCCCAGCAAAGGTGGAGTCTTTGAGAAACACTGCTATTAAATTCTGAGGAGTCTTTAGTTGGCCCATGTGAAACTATTTGTTTTCTAAAGCATAGGGCTCGGCTGAATTTGGATGAGTTTCCACACACAAAGCGAACAGCACATTCCTGATAATCAGGGCAATTCCTCCAGTTTCCAGCGTTGTAATGGGCAGAATACAAATACTTATGAGGAAGATCTCACTTGTCTCAATGCTCTTGTAGTCCGATTCCTTCGTTGCTCTTTTCCTGTCTGCATTTTCACTTGTACCCTTGTCTTTAATCATCCCCACGATTTCTGCTTCCCACGCCGTCTTTTGTAACTCCTGCTGCCTCTGACGTGCATGTAGATACCATAGCATCCCAGGCCAACCTTTGTTTGCCTTTCCTTGCCACTGGCTTTTTTCCCCCGTATGTTCAGATCTCTTGCACATTTCTGCAGCTCAACAGCATGCTTTCTGCCCTTTGTGCATTAATAGGTGGGCAGTTTGTTTTTTCATGTCTTCTGCACTGCAAGAAAATGAATGCAGCTGGTAAAGCGGGCATGAATTGGGTAGCCTATTCCTGTGCCTTGTGCCACAAAAGATTGAAGGAAGGTTTCTGCTTAGTTTATGGACCCTTAAGAAGGATTGTGATTCTAACAGATCCTTCCTCTTCTGGAATCTGAGAATTCAGCTCTGAAATGCAAGTTCCTGTAAACAGAGGTGTGCATAGGTATTGTTCTGAGGATGGGGTGAGGAGTCTGAGGGAGGTGCCTGTCCAGGGGCACCACATTTCAGGGGCGAGGGGAAGGAAGCCTTATGGACCCATCATGGCACAGTGGAGATTATGGGGTTCTGCCTGTGCCTTTACTCTGTAACTTGATCTGCTCTTAGTTGGGTTTATTTAAGGGACTATGGTTTTGGTCCTCTCACTCTGTGCACCAGGAATTGTTGATCACTTACTCAAAAATGGAATCGGACTAAATTAGTGAATGCTTCCAGTGACTTCATTTGCCAAAATTTCCTGGGTTACACTGCTTTTTTAATTGTATAGTGGGATTGTATTTTGCTCCACCGAGATAACACTTGTTAAATAAATGAAGTTCTCAGTTTTGAAGAGAATTTACAGTTCCAGCAAGTTCTGTGATATTTACAGTTGACATCAAAGTTACACTTACAACTACTTAGTACTTCCCTCAGTCTGTATCTTATTGTATGTTTAATGTTTTCCTCTATATGTTTCTTGAGGGGAAAATCGTGTTATCTGCTTAATGCTCTTCAACTTCATTTCTGATGATAGACTTCTCTGGAATTGGAAGATGGGTCTGTATTTGCAAGTTAGTTGGTGTTGCCCATATCTTAAGTATATTCATACTCAGCTAATATGGTATTACACAGAGTTTCTTAGAATATATTTAGAGGTACTGTCTTTCAATTTACATTCGTAATTTTTTTTTTCTTTTCCAATTCTGGGTAAAGGTTGGCAATTCAGTAGTCTGTCCATTTAGTTCCTGAAAACATAGACTAAAACACTGTTGTTTACTCTTATGGCCAATACTGATACATCTGAAATGTACTTATCAGATTACTAATTAACTCATAACCACTCAAACAACCCACTCAAAATTCCCTGTTTTGTTGGCAGTCTCAGTGGATTTGCAGGATTTGAAGGGGCACAGCCAGGATTAACTGTTTTGGTGATGTAAATTAGACACTTTTGTGATTTCTTGACAATTAAGACAGAAGTCTGTTTTGACGCAAAAGTAAAGCATTGATAGAAATAGTTGGTCTCAATTTCTTTCAGATTTTTAGCCCTTAAGTATTCACCTATTCACCACATGTTCCTTGTTTTGTTTAAAACACTCACTGATACAGTTTACAGATACAACAGGCTTTATGATTTAAGGATTACGTAGCCTCCTGAAGTGCTTCAGAAGTTAACTGGTTTGGTTTTGTTTTAATGCACATAGGCATTACTGTTCATTTCTAGGAGTAATTTGAATACAATTCTGACATGTGTCATCTGGATGCCTTCTTTATATAGCTAGTATTTTGTATATACTTGATGGTAAAAAACAACCCCCAAAAGCCAGTAGTTTTAAAAACACATAGGTTCATTCGTTAAGTGCTTTAAGTCTGTTTCTCACTTTGTGACTTCCAGGGGGAAAATCTGCTTGGAATGAAATCTAGTGCTTTATCTCACTAACATGTGCTGAAAAATTATTTAAAGGTTTGGGGTTTTTTTCAGCTTTGTTAATCATATTCTAAGTTTTTGCGAGTAAAAACCATAAAATTGGACAACCTACCATACGTTCAGTTTTTTTTCTCATCTCAGGCCTAGCATGCAGTTTCTGAGCATGCACATTGTTAATATTAATAATATTAGTTATTAATATTATTAATAATAAATATTAATAATTAATAATAATATTTCTCACTTTTTCACTATTAAAAATAATTTATTACCAATCAGTCTGCAATAGAGAAATGGGGTGGGTTTTTTAGAAAATAAGGTATGCATGAGCATTGATAACACAAGATTTGTCAGAAAAGAAGAAATGTGCCGTAACTTTGAGCAAGGAAGACCACCTGAGTTCAGAGAAACTTGCTGCCTTGTTTTGGTAGGTGAGTTTGCATTGTTCCTGTCAGTATGTCTGCAAGCCATTCCATGCCTTTCACAAGTATTCCCAATGATGCATAGGTGTTTTCAGTCATATTCAAATTTGATGTTTTGGTACAGATTATATGGCCCTTTCTCATGCTAAATCTAGATGGCGGTGTACTAAGAACAACTATCTCATTAGTGCATTAATCATTGACCAGCTGCCTTAGTATACTTTTTTGTATTTTAATAAAGCTTTCAGAATTCCAGTCTCTGTACCTCTGCAAAGAGCGCTGTATGAATCTCAATTGCTCGTTACCTTTCGTGCAGGATCTTTGGAATCGCATCTCTTGGAAAACTCCCAAATCTGTTTCAGATCTCTGGTTTAGGAAGCCATGCTGGTCATTGGGGTGGGTAGTTAGAAGCAGTGCTGTTGTAATAGTGCTGCCCAAGGCATTAGCTGGTGTGGTGCTTGTCCCAGAGCTGCAACATGAGTTTAATTAGCTTTCTGTCAGCACTGCTGACAGTTAATATACTGATGGAACTACTCTAACCTCCATTGATTAACCAGTAATTTCTCCTCTAACATGTGCAAGAAACATGAGGTTAGCAGTCATGTGTGGGATCAAACTGAGCCTTCCCATGTGTAGGACTTCTTGCTGGGTGGCTTTCTGATTTCCCTGCATTTTTTATTTAAGTGCAAATTTGAAAATCGTACCATCCTCAGCACTCCCACAGTGTGAAATTATACACATATGCATAATCTTGTAGTATTAGTTAGAATAAGGATTTGCAAACATTATTTGTGCTGGTTAATCTATTTTTTTCTTTTTTTAATATATAAAATGCGAGCATTGATCACTAACAATACTTCTAACATTCCGTAGATGGGATTCACAATGTAAACTGAATGTATGGTGATAAGTTTTGGGGGGAAAAAGACTGCTGGAACATAAAGTAATTATGTGAGGCTAATTGTGGTTATCACTGCTCACACTAAAGTCAGAAGAGTTGTGCTTGGTTACGGCAGTGATGAATTTGGTCTTGCATTTAGGTATTATTTCTGAAGAGATATCAAAGCCTGTGGCAGTGAATTAGTCTTGAAGTGCATTATAATCGGGATGTATCTCTGGTGGAACAAAAAGGTTGATAGTCTGCAAAAAGAATAAAAAGGAGCTTTGAGTTTGACTGCAGACCTCTGCTTTGGGCAATATGAGTCTCTGCAAGTCAGCTGTGCTGCCACTCAGAGTGTGTACATCATGCTTATGCAGTTGGCAGTGCTGTCGGGCTTGATTAGGTTCTTCTCCAGGGCCAGGGTTAGAGCCCGTGGTTCATAATTTGCAACACTACTTTGCTATCTAGAAAATAATTGTGTAATTTGCTAGGAAATTGCATCTTACCCCTCTATCTGGATCCAACTATTGTTACCAGATTCTTTAGTAGAGGTTTTTGTTCTGTATTTCATCCTTGTTTCCATTTTATACAGTGGATGATTAATGTGGTGGAAATTGCTGTTTAATTATGTTCTGCTTGCCTTTACCAGAGACTGGAAAAAAATAAAGCAAATTAAGATTACAGGAGAAAGCATGTAGAAATTTAAAAATGCCTAACATTCAGTAGTTTGTCATGTTTATTCACTAAAAGTCAATCTGCCAGATGATAGCATGAAATCAATGTTTCAGTGCAATGGTAAAACACTGAAAAAGGTAAGGGCTGTTGAAGAAGGAAATCCATGAAGCATTTGATCGAAGCATCCACAGGATCTAGATTTCGTTTCTGACCCTGATACAGATTTCTGGTGTCATGCTGGAAAAGGTTATCATACAGGTACATATGGTAACTGAAGTAAGATTTTAAGAGAGCCTTAGTTCACCTGTGTGTTTATTTCTGAGCTCACATCTGTCAAATGACTTCATGTAATTAGTAAGCTATACACTTGGGTCCTCTATAAAAACTCTGTCTGGACTAGTCAGTTTTTCAGTCTATGTGAGTCATTTTTTGCACTGAGACCCAGAAGGCCGTGATGCATATTAATTATCAGTTGAAGTGTATTGAATCAGAGTGTTAGTTGTAGGGACTAGTTTTATTTTTCACAAATATTTGTTAAACAGACTAGTTTTGGGAAATGGCTGATAATTTGCAATCATATCAGTGGTTAAGGACCCTAATGCAGCCAGTATTTAGTTCAGAAAAACCTTAATTTTATTACTGTGCTGACATACTGATTTTGGGATACAATTTAGTCAAATATGGGAATGCAGTTTCCTAAAATTCCTTCATGAAAGTTTCAGTATTGTGGGGTTATGTGTCGTTTACTATTTTACTTTTCTGGATTGGTTTTTATTTGTTATTTTTGTAAGTTTTATAAAGTTACAACAATTTTGTATATTATTTAGAAGTGTATTAAAAATAAGTGATGTTTATTTTCAAATGAAATAAACGGATATTATTTCAAACTTCTCAGTGCTGTCTGCGCAAGGAGGGTGAACTATCATAAGGTTGCTGCATGTCTGGAGTAGCTTTTTTCCGGTCTGTCTTTCTGCCTGAACATTCTAGATTGCATTTTATAACTCTTAAGTTTTCTTCCATGACTGCTATTACAAACTTTATTCCATTTCCTGTTAATCATCCTCTAAGCATCATCTTTTTTTTCTCTAAGGAGTTTCTGGTAATGTCACTGCAGGTTTTTTCCTTTGTCCAGCCATACAGTGGTATAGCCATTCTTCAAATGGCAAATTCCTGCTATTTTCCAGCTGTTACTTGCCACGTTCTCTACTACATTGGGTCTCCTTGTGCAGTCCTCTCAGCTGCCGCGATTCCCTAGTGCCCCAAACCCACTTTCTGCTCCATGGCAGCATGCCCTTTACCAGCTCTTGCTTTTCTTTTCAGCTGCCTGAATCCTACCTGCTGTTTTTTGTTTGATTCCTAGTTTCAAGTGGAGACCCTGTTTCCAGTTGCTAGATTGAGTTTACATAAAAACTTCTCTGTTAACATTGCATCTTTTCTCCAAAACAAGTGACAACACCAAAAAGATGCTGTTTATTAGTAGAAGAAAAAATGTAGGAGGTGCTCTCTAGATAGGCAACTTAAAAAATCCTTTCTTTTTAACGAATCTCCCCCCCCCCATCCCTCTGGTTTCTGAGTGTTGAGAATTTAAAGCATACTTGAGTTCACAGTTTTTTCTGTCCAGAGAATTTGGGGGGGTGGGGTTTTTTTTTCTTAATAAAAAATCGCACCCATGTGCCTAGCTGGATGCCGTATTTTATCTGTCACTGTTATACTGGGGGTTTACATTGCTGGTGCAGCTTTTGTCAAAAAGCATAATAAAGTTGGCAACGTGCATCACTAACTCACTGCTTTTGCTTTGTAACTAACAGCGCAAGACTTGTTTCAGCATCGCTTCTTGCGACTGGCTGTTGCCTCCTTCTGTCAGACACTGTTTTCAGTTCAGTCTAATAATTTTCTGTCTTGGGCTGTTTTTTTTTTTTTGTGGGAAGTATTTTAACCATCTTAATGGTAAGATTTTCTCTGCATGAATACCATCAGAGTATTTCTGTGACTAACCATTTCAGGAATGCAATATGCATTACTGTCCTTATGAAAGTCTTCCCAAACATCATCATTAACATGCCTTTGAAAATTGCAACTTGCGTATGATCTGTGAAGCTTTGCAAGAGTTCACAAAGTCAAATCTCAAGTTATCACTTCAGTGAGTATTACCTAATGACTCAGCCCATACTTGGTGTCTTTTCGGTAGGATGCTCTTGAGATTAATCAGAATACACATGCATCAGTCTTGTTGAGCAGCCATGCAGGCCCCACCCCAGGGTTCATGTATATTCCTAAAAATAGATGTTTTCATCTGCTTTTTAACTAAGGAGGTGCAATATTTGAAGTGGGTAAAGGAAGTCTTACTCCCAGGTTCTTGCTGACAAAATCCCTGGCAGAAAGGAGGTTTAAAGAAAAAGTTTAGTGATGCAAATGCACAGAAATCAAAGCAATTAGGTGAATTAGGAAAAGAAGCTGGTGAGATTTGGATTGGTAGAAGGATGAAGACAAATCTGCTGGAAGCTGAGGAGAAAGCAGCATACAAGCCAGTTAGCAGAAAAGGGGGCAGAAGAGAGTGACTAAAACTGAGGTAAGGGAAGAGACTTGAGTTTGGTGAAAACAGACTGGTTTCAAAAAAGCAAGGCAAATGAATAAAAATACGTCAGGAGACTAGATTTGCAGGGTGGATGATGTACCAACAGCATGGTGATACTGTTATAAATGTATGCAATGTCAAAATTATCAGCTATCGTAGAATAGTTTAAGTTGGAAGGGACCTGAAAAGCTCATTTAGTCCAGCCGTGGTCAAGGCAGGTCTGATTAGATCAGGTTCCCCACAGCTGTGGCAAGTTGAGTCTTGTATGCCTACAACGATGGAGAGTCCATAACCCTTCTTGGCAATCTGTTCCTGTATTTGACCACTATTATTGGCAGGGGGGGGAAGTAACACTGTGGCAGAAATACCTCTGTGACATCCTGACCCATTTCTCCAAGACAGGCCAGTTTTTTACATCATCTTTAGTTCTTTCCCCATCCTCTTCCTCAGAGCTTGTAGCACTGTCTGGTTAGCCTGTCTTCTCCACTGAGGAGGAAGAGTAGCTGAAAGTGAACAACATATTCACTTTTGGCTGAGCGTAGTCCTCCCTGCACAGCAGAGTAATGGAGGAAAACTGCTGCATCACCAGAGAGTGCGTGAAAGCTGGGGTTTTGATGTTTGGGAGGGTCCCAGTGCTGCAACCTCCATTGCACGGGATGTGCTTCTAAGATGGGTCTGAACATGAACCCTCTTGAGACAGAGGCAGGAAGGTGATAGCCAACGGTGTGACAGACATGTAGGGCAGACCAGCAGTAAGACAGAGAGACTTGGGGACTAGTTGCAGAACAAGTTGGTGTGGACGTGGGAGTATTTTACATTATTTTGACAAGAAGGATGTGATTATACTTGGGAAGAGGGACATGCTGGAAATTTGGTACCATGATAGGACTGGATAAAGAACAAAGCTGGTACTTCAAGGGGAAGGGATGGAACTGGGGATAAGAAGCTAGTAGAAGGACAGAGGATTGGGAAGAGGATCTATTGGAAGGAATAGTTTTAAAGGAGTCAGAATTGAGAGAAGACAGCAACACGGTCTCTATTAAACTATAGCACATGATCGTGTAGATCATCTGGAATAGAGGAAGGTAGTGAATGTTGTTCTGCTATGTGCAGCAGTTCACTGATTTTTTCCAATGTGTGACAACTATTAATCAGCCATACTAAAGTAACAAACACTGTAAAATAATTTAAGCAAATACTTTTGCTCCTGTGGCCCTTGAATTTATCTTGGATTAGATTTCTTTTTCTTCCAGAGCAGCCATTGACCCTTTAAGCAATTGGTTCTGCTCTGACTCTTTCAGGACTTCACAGTTGTCTGCATTGACTAGCTGCCTCTCAACTTCCGCGAAGTTGAGAGAAGAGGCATAAGCTCTGGAGGAAGGGTGTTATTCTATTTTAAAGGCAGATAGTATATTAAATAAGCTGGGGGATTCTTAAAAGACTAAGACAGGGAATACTCTAAAGTAGGCCTGAGCTTAAAGGCCTTTGATATGCAATCCCTGCTAGAATTGTTTCAGAATATAGTTCTAGTCAAAGCTGGTGGTTGTGCAGCCTTCCTTCTCCAGTGTGCAAAATGGTGTGGCTGCTTTGCAACATACTTCCATGAGGTGTCCTGAAAATGGAGTCAATGGAAATACTGACAATACAAACAGAACACTGTTAGCAGTTAAGAAGACAGACAACCTCTGTGCACCATTACCATCTCATACCATAATTACTTAATTTAATTTGCTACAAGCTGGCAGTACCTCCAGAGAACCATTTCTGGCAAACTGGTCTGGAATAAAACTTTTTTTTTGGTGCTAGGTTATTTTTGTGACTGCATCAGTTTTCTGATCTTATTTGTTGCACAGTACATGAACACTGAGGGTAGGGCCACTTCAGGGCTTGTTTAAGCTGATCTCGTAGCTACAGCATGTTGTCACATTTTTGTTTTACGGGCAAAATGCTTTCTAAGTAAGGGGTTTGTCCCTATTTTGAGGTAGGAGCGATAAATGAGTTTTTTTTACATTGTTAGTCCAAAGACACTAACTTGGAGATGGCAGAGGAGGGAGTTGAACTCAGAATCTCTTATGTCCTCATACAATTCTGTGTCCCTTAGATTACAGTATTCAACAAAAACTTAGCTATTCTCATACAATTCTGTGTCCCTTAGATTAAATAGCTACGTTTTTGTTGAATACTGTAATTTTCTTCAGAAACATCTAGTATAAGTGTGATTTAGTCTGGATGGCTTCTGTGCACTGTCTCTTTCTGTTGTATTACCTCTCTTTTAGAGACCTCATTTTCTAGAAAAGCTTCTTTTCTTGAAAAATGCTGGGAATAAGAATTTCCCATATTCCCTTGGATGTTAAAAAAATCTCTCGCACCTCTTTTAAATTATATTTTGGTTCCTATCTTAACTAGTATCTTCTTTTGATGCTCAGAGTTGTTCAAGGTTCAAATTCTCTATTAAAAGATACAGATGGGCTCTTAATAGTTAAGCAAACTATCCATAATATTCTCATACGTGCCAAGGTGATTTAGACTCCAGGTCCAATTTCAGGAGGTAATGTGGGCACTTGGTATAACATCACATTACAAGTTAGTGGGCCTTGGACTGTAGAGACACGTTTGCTCTGTGCACAGCACTCCGGTTAAAGCACTTAGGAGCACAAAAGCAGCAGAGCTGCAGCAGCTGGGTATGGGTCAGCTTTTTCTCTGCTGAGACTAAGAAACTTAGGTAGCTGCTTGCCTCTTGAGGAAATAAGAGTCTGCCTCAAAGTCACTTGGATGTATATGGAAAATATTACTTGTGTATAATTTTCAACTACTAAATTAGTGTACCAAACCTTAAAAATACTGCAGGCATGCTGGAGTACCTAAATGGTCTAATTTTGCTTTCATTATTTAGTTTTGACGTAAGCACGAGTTTCTCAGTGGTCTTTGAGACCGTTGATGAGTTGCTCATTCAAGGGCAGTTTTCTGTATTGTAGAGGTAGAAATTGCTTAGTTATTTAGAAATCGTAAGTAAATGAAAACAGCTAGGTTATTCTTCCCAGCCTTGAATTACAAAACAGCAGGTCAGAGAACCATACTAAGATTAAAAGCTTTGATTGTTTATCTGTAACCTTTTTGTGAGATTTCCTAACTGCTGCTTATTGTAAGAAAAAACTCTTTGACTATCAAGAGGTTGGAGAAAAGTTGCTTTCATGCCTAGGCTGCAGTTCCATGTGATCCCCCCCCCCTCCTCATCCACATCTAAATATTTTACATTAACTAAAGGATTTGCAGAAGTCAGTGACTCTTTTTTTGATGTTTTTTGGTTTGGTTTTGTTGTTTGGTTTTTTTTGTCCTGTGGTGAAGGCCAACATCTGAGTTAGTAGAATGCAATGTTAAATGTTTCCTTTATAGCTTCTTAATCTAGTAATACTGAAAATTACCAGTAGCCTTTCAGATTCAGTAGACTTAATCTCCCATATTGAAACATGCCTGGGTAAAAAATTGGTATCCAAAGGAACGGCTATATCCAGTTCTACAAGATACATACAGAGTTTTGACTGTCACTCACCAATCACTATCCCTGTTGTCTTATAATACATTTTATAATGAGATACTTTATTATTTTCAGGGAGAGGTTTTTGGTTTTGTTTGTTTTTAATAGAAACCTTCCTGGAAGGTTTAGGGAAGTAATTGGATCATTCAGTCAGACTCAATAGTGAAGTGTGTATTTCCCAGTGTGTGGTAGATTTTAAACCTCTTACTGGCACTGGAGAGACATTTAATTTATAAAGTTAAAGCCTTGTTGTTGTCGTGGGTGACCGTGGGTGAACTGTCAGCTTTATTTTAATTCTGGGGACAAAAAGATATCATTACTTATACTGTCATTACCACCATTATTCGTTATACATTTTTTGAGTAATTCTTATTTAACTGAAATCTAAATGTGGTTGATGCACTTCAGTTGAGTAACTGCTACCTGAAGTTTTTAATACCTTAGTTGATTGCGGTAATAATATTTACCTATTTCAAATAACTTTTTTTCCTCTGAAGTATTTTCCAGGTCAGTCAGTCATTCATTGCATCATCTTTATGTGGAAGGTAACATAAAATAGTTGTAAGAGCTGTATAAAAATCTAATTAAGCTTGGATTGTCTTTAACTAGTTTTGGTTCTGTATTTAAATTTTCTGTCTATGTTTTGTGTATACTTTCTTTCTAGGTAGACAATGTTATTAGCTCAGATAAATCGAGACTCTCAGGGAATGACTGAATTTTCTGGAGGAGGAATGGAGGCCCAGCATGTGACCCTTTGTCTAACAGAAGCTGTAGCTGTGCAAGGTGAACCTTCAGGTTAAAATATCTCTACATTATTGTGTCTTTTCTATTTGAAATTCAGATAAAACTCTAAAACTCACATAGTGTATTCTAAATGAAAAATCTAACCCAAAGCAGTCTTAGTTAACTGAGATTGATTAAGTTCACTAATTTAATTCTATAAGGAAATGATCTTGTAATTAACATAACAGGAGTGCAAATGTGACAAAGAGGAAATAGAAAATCTGACTTTATTCTCACTATAGTTTGACTGTTTTATACTTTGTGTCTTCAGTTTATATCTAAGTATGTATTAAACAAGTTGAGTTTTAAAATAGATTGGTGATCTAGGATTGGTTTAAATTTGACATTTCTGCCAGCTTTGTTATGATTTTACATGATTTCCTAAATCTGTGTTTTACTCTAAATAGATTTTTGTGTATTAATGACAGGTAGTAGTGTACAAAACAAGATTATCAATACAAGTATATATATCGTTATTTCACTGTTGACACTCATGACCTAATTAATATTTCTCCTAAAACCTCAGCTTTGTAGTTATTTATTTAGTGACGCTGTAACTTTTTTAGTTAAGGAAAGTAACATCCTAGCTGTTATGTTTACAGAGCAAAAAATCTTGAACGTATTACCCTAGTATATGTTCAAAAACCAGAAAGCAAGTAAGAACAATTTCCTATTATTATTTCTCAAATCATTATGCTTTAAGGGGATGTAATAATTTGTGGAGGTGGTTGTGGTTTTTAGGCTTTGAGGCTGGTAATAGTGAATACGAACTTTTTTCCTTCCTAGATGGCGACAACTTAGAAAACATGGAAGGTGTCAGTTTGCAAGCAGTTACCCTTGCTGATGGCTCCACTGCTTACATACAGCACAATTCTAAAGGTAGGTAAATGACTAGAAGTGGATTGGTTGAAGTTGAAATTGTATTCGCCTTTTAAACCCTGTCTTTGGATTGTAAACCCCTTTGCATTGTTACCTCAGGCGAAATCTGTACAATGTTTATAAAGTTCCAATTCCAGCTGGGAATTAGAGGTATTACAGTAACACTATAAAATAAATATTTATGTCTGCTACTAATAAGACACAGGTATCAAATGCAGAACATAAGTCACACAAAAGTGAGAGAATCTTTACACTTCAAACCCATGTCAACACTGCCTACTGGGTAGGACATCAGGCCGTTTTCATCTTTTTTATCGCAGAATTTTAAAACCTCTGTATAGTCATACTGTGCTTACTCTTTACCAAACATTATTTCTGTGTGATATTTTAGTGATATTTTAATTCAGAAAGTATAAGCTGTGTGTTTAAACTGTGATGTGTCATACAGAATGTTTTTTAAGAATTCTAATTGTGTATTTCAGATGGTAAATTAATGGATGGCCAAGTGATTCAATTAGAAGATGGTTCTGCTGCTTACGTTCAACATGTACCCATGCCTAAAAGCAGTAAGTGTAATAATACAAGATATATATTCTAAAATAATGTATTACTGATAAATATTGATACTAAGTAATTAAAGGTTATTATAATAGCTTGATTTCTTATTTTAATGGAAAACAGTTGTGAAGACATCCTAGGTATTTTGTAATTCTAGGTATTTAGTGTTTAATCTTTCCAACTAATGGATTTTTCAAACTATTGTTGAAGCATTGTAATTCTTTCTTCCTAACAGGGGACAGTTTGCGTCTGGAAGATGGACAAGCAGTTCAGTTGGAAGATGGAACTACAGCGTTTATTCATCACACCTCGAAAGGTAATTCTATTTTTGAAGTGGGATTTATTACATTAGAGTTCAACAGAACTTCAGCAGTATACAATGTGGTATTCTTTTTAGACTATGACGTCATTTAGTGTGATTCCCAATGTAGATTACTTGTTGCTTTTATTTTGTGACGTCTGGAAATTGTTGAAATATGACTGCTTCAGTTCCTTATTGGGCCTCATATAACAGCTATAAACAGAATCAAAACTGGCGTATTTAACTTTTTTTTAGCCCAGGATCACATTAAAGTAAATATATGTGATGTTAGTAAAGAATGTAAGCCCTTATAGAGATTTCCGCAATAATTGCATGTGAAAATGAGAAGAGAAAGCAGATAAGAATCAATCAATTGGTCCCTCTTGACCTAAAGAATGTACAGATTGACTTAAAATTTAAAGATCGTGCTATTGATGATTAGTTAGGTAGTGGGGCAGAAAATGTGACAGTTTACAGTCAAAAATGCAAATGTATTTATTTTAAACGATGACTTAGATTTCTGCAGATGGTGGTTACACTAGTCTTGGAAATAGTACTATTTCTCTACAAAAAGCGAACAAGTAGATATTTTAAGTCTGTTTAAACTAGTGTGGCAAGAATTACATTCTACAGTCAGCAATACTAAGAGGAGAGAATATAATAAAGAATTTCTTCCTTAGAAGTCATCCTGTATTTTATGTGTTTCTTTTGCATATTGGATGATTCTGTTCTTAAAATGATCAGATTTATGAATCTGAAGTACTGTCATCAGTACACGTGTTACATTATTTTCATTTTATTATGAGTGGATACGACATGGAAAGCATATTTGAGTTCCTTGTTTCCTTTGTAGATAAAACTAGACCAATATAAAATTGGTTTTGCACTTTTATAAGTGTGCAGAAATAAAGCTATGGGAAGTGTTGCCTTGAAAAAAAATATTCAGTGCTATTCATTGTAACATTTTCAGTGTTTGTATTTCTCATATACTCGTAGTTATATTTTCATACTTTTCGTGCATGTATATGACTTTGGGAGACATTTTCTAGACAGCAATAGTTTCCCATGTAATGTAGATGTTGCTATTCCTTTTCTTTCATAACACTTTGTAATATTATTTCTCAGACAGTTACGACCAGAGTGCATTACAAGCAGTCCAGCTGGAGGATGGAACTACTGCCTACATTCACCACACCGTGCAAATGCCACAGTCAGATACCATTTTAGCCATTCAAGCTGATGGCACAGTAGCGGGTCTTCATACAGGAGATGCTGCCATTGACCCAGATACCATCAGTGCTTTGGAGCAATATGCAGCCAAGGTATACGGAAAGACGTTTTCTCTCTCTGTAACATTCTGATGTAGCATCACAAGATACTTGGCAGGAAAAGCCAATTGTGATCTAAGAACTCAAATAATTCAGAGAGTCTTCCGACTCTTAGAAAACACCAAACTGTCACGATAGTGCTTCACTCTCATGAGGCGCTCCAGTGTGTAGTGTTGCATAAAAAGAACAAAAGATTGAACAGTGGAATGATGTGGAGTCAGGCTGATTTGGAAAATTATTTAGACAACTAAATAATAATTTTCTCTAAAATATAGCATTGCAAAGGAGCCTCTTGAGAGGACACTGTTTGGAAAGAAGGACAAAGTTAAATTATTCTTGTTCAGGCACTATTGCTGGATTTATTTATTTTTTTCTTGCATTGGGAAGAGTAGGGCCTGGTGTACTAGGCAAAGACAATGCATGTTATGAAGTGTAAACCAGACAATTAGACAGTTACTGAGTTTGGAAAAAACTTAATTGATCCATACTTTCAATAATAAAATGTAGTATGATGCGAAAAATTCATGTTGTCCACTTTACTGGACTTCTGTAAAGCATGATATAAGTATAATAATGGGCGATGTAAGTATAATAATGGGCGATGCAACTTCCATGACTTTATAGGTTTGCAGTGTCCCAGTTGCTGGATGATTGCCATCAGTGCTTGTATTGCTCTGGAAAAAGAGTAGAATAAATTTTAAAAGCTGTCCTCTAGTGTCACTGAGAGTTGTCAGATTTTGGGAGAAGGCCAGGTAGGATAATTAAATGGCTTATACGCTGTTCTTTCCATTATGCTTCTGTCTGTTAGAATTGAGGAGATCCTAAGAGAGCCAGTCAGATTGTATTGTGTTTGGCTATGCCTTAACATTTAATAAAATAAAAGGTAATTCAAGGTTAGCTGAGCTGTAGTGACAAGATTTTACACATTCCCTAGCTACTATTTAATTTAGGTTTAAATCAATCATACCTTTGTCCCTATTAACAAGGAGATATATTAATCATAATTTGTTACAAGTTTCTGTTTTGAGAAGGTGAAGAAGAAACAGAAAAAATGAAAATAAATTTGCATTTTTGTCCTATTTAGCTCAGCGTGTGTGTTTTAATACCATAATATGATTTTTTTTTTCTGTGATGTACTTGTGTATGTCTAGGAAAAATGCTATTTATTTTTTTTAAGCGTTCATCTCAGAAAGTTATTCTGAAAAATACTGCTAGAATCTTGCAGGGAAAGTCAGTAGAAGTGAGTTTCCAAGTATTGCACCTGTTTTATGTACAAAAGCAAATAATAGCTCAGTATGCACAACCCTGTCTTTCTCTTAAAAGGAGAAATGTGGTTTTGTGATTCTACTTCATGTCTGTGTACACTTCATAGTGAGGCAAGGTGTACTTTTCATAGCAGCTGGTATAGGAACATTGAAAAAGATAGAGGAAGGGACAACAATTATGACCAAACATGAAATACATGAGGTAAGCATATGATAGAATTTTGTAAAATTCTAAGTGGCACAGAGAAGAAGAGTGACTTGTTGTCTTTATCAGTGTAAGAACTGGGAAACATCAGATTAAACTCTCAGGTTACAGCTTCAAGGAAAACAAGAGAAGAACACTTTTTCAAAGAGCACAAAGTTAAGCCATGGCACTGCTTGTAGGATATTATGGATGCTAATATGTCCCTGGATTCAAAGAGTAATTAGATAAATTCACATAAGAAAAGTGTATCCAGGGCTATTAGATAGAAACATGTGACTTTTAGTTCAGGAAGTTCCTAAGCCACAAATTGCCTCGAGGTTGGGAGGATATTTCTGGGAATGTATCACTACATGCTTGGCCTGTACCTTTAGTCTTGTCTAGCATCTGCTACTGGCTGCTGTTGGAAACAAAATGGTGCACCAGATTGACCTTTAGTTTGACTCTGTATAGGTGTTCTTCTGTTCTTAGTTGAAGGCATACTAAATCTTTCTTTAGAATCTAAGACAGTCTTTTGGGGGGAACTCAAAGATCTTCCTTGGAATCCTTCCAGAATTCTCCCCATACTGCAAAAAGAGGTTTAAAATTGGGTGTCTTGCTTTTTTTCTTAACTTTGAAGGTTTTCTCTTCAAATCTTGAAAGGTTGAAAAAAAAATTTAAAGGCGGATTTGGAGAACGGTGGTTCTTCTCTGTTCCCCTGTCTTACCTAACAGGCAGAAATAGCAAAGATCAATAGGCTGTTCAAGATCAGTGTAGAAACTCTGTAAGAGAGTTCATACAAAGAGATCCAAGAAGACTGCAGAAAAGCTCCCTGGAAGCAGTGGAACATGTATGTTTTATATTGTGCCTTGCTTCTCCTTTAGGCATAGTACTACTTTCCCACATCCTGCAGAGCACATGTGAAGACTTAACTAGAGTTCTCTTAATTAAGTCAATGCCACCTTCCTCCCAAAGCAACCAAGAAAAAAAGAGATTGTTGCTCTCAGTGAGCATAAAGTCAGATGATACGTAATGGAATTGTGAAGAGGTTACAACACATACTTTTCTTCCATACACTGTTTTCCTGTGACATCCCAACTACTGGAAAAGTACAGTTCCTGGGATTTGTGGATATTTGCACACATGCATGCACATTCCGTTTGGATCATTTGTTTCCAGTGGCGTTGATGAAGTTATAATTTCATGTCAGCAGTTCCGTTCTTAGCCAACAACAGGAAGTTCAGGATGAAGTGACTGAAGTGTCCTTTCTGTGCAGGTTCTCTCCCCTCCCTTCAAAAATTCTGCAGGAGAAGGTCCCCAAATGGCTATTGTTTCCTTTAAAAAAACCCAGCTGAGGAACTACCTGCTTGCAGATTCTCTTTGCAGTCTCTCTGTAATGTAAACTTGCCTCTGCTTGGGCACTTCCCTCTTCACTGTTTTTGCTGAAAGTTTCCAAAAGTATATTGCTCACAAGTGTCTAATTTAGAAAGATAGTTCCGTCTGAAAACCAATTATGGGACAAGTTCTTCAGTCTCCAAGCAAAATGTTGGTAGCTGATGCTTTGAGCAAGATACTTTACACAGCCATTAACGTTCTGCTATGACCTTCTTAGTGAAAGGGCATAAGCATACCAGCTGAGGTAGGGTTCCTGCCAAACTGTTTTAGAGAAGAATAAAAACACTTTAGACTAGATTGAGGTGCATCAATCTCAGCCTTGAGTGTAATGGATGCAGAGGGTAGTATGAATGCCTGTGCTTAATTCGGAGGCAATTAAGGAATGGGAAACAATGTAAAGTATACTTTAAAGTAGTTTTTTCTACGGTGACTAATAATACGCTGTTTTTTAAGTTGATGTTGTGAGAGAATTTGGATGTTTTCTTTTTTAAGCTGGGCAATTATATTTTTGTTTAAATAAAAGTTTCAAATTAAGGTCCAATACGGTTTCAAATATTTTTATAAGCTCCTTGAAAAGCAGCAATACCTTTTTCCTCCTGTAGACTGGTTTTAAAAATAAACCTATGGAACAATACACAAGTCTTTGCTTAGCTGTTGTAATTTGACTATTTCGAACTGAGAGGTAACATATTTTCTTAGGTATTTTGATTCCAAAGGAGTTGTGCAGTTCGAAATGAGTAAATTCTGCTTAACAGGGAGTGAGAGATATACCCTATTATAAAAGGTGTAAACTTTTTTTTCTGTCAGAAGTCAGTATTGTTAAATTTATTAATTTATTTTAACAATTTTGTCAGTCTATTAATTTAACATACTTGGTTCTTCCAGTTTTTCCAACCTTGTTTTAAGACAACTTTCAAATGCCCACTGTACCTATTCTATAGCGCAGGTGCTATAAGTGGTGATTTTCAAGTAAGCTATAGAATAACCACGTTTCAAGGGGGAGCTAGAGAGCTATGAAATAATAAGCCCTCAGGAACTGTCTGTAACCCTCTATTTTTTCAGATTAATAAAAATAACCTGTGAATGTTTCTCCTATTTCAACTCTATTTTTCAGGTGTCTATTGATGGAAATGAGAGTGTTAGCGGCACAGGAATGATAGGTGAAAATGAACAAGATAAAAAAATGCAGGTATGTAGCATAATACAAAATCATTAAATATATCTATTTCTTCTGTCTTCTGTGCCCAGCAACATGCATGATAGGTGGTCCTGTGTAGCCACGAACTAGGGTCTGCTGCTACCCTTCCGGAATTTTAGATCTCAAACCTATATAGATAGGTCATATTTCTCACTTTGTACAAGATCCTTTCACAAGATTTAAAAAAGATCTTCTAATACTTACTGTTTTCTGGTTTTTCTTCTGTTAAAAGGTAATGAAAAGTTATGTTAGCTTTAAAAAAATCTTAGAAATCCAACCTGAGTATTTAACCAGTAAGGGTATAAGTATTTCAGAAGCTCTTTTCCAGGGAATGAACTGACTTTATAGTCCTTAAAGCAGAAGGAATACTGACTCAATTAATGAATTATTTTCTTCTCAAGAGAGACAATTGCAGGCATATGTCTGGAACTGTTCTCTCTTTGGTGACTTATTTTGATTCCATTTGCTGTCTTAGAGTCTACGACTTTTACTGTGGGGTTTGTAAGTAATCAGTAGATAAGAGTGTTGTTCCTAGTGAATGCTTAAAGAACCAGAAAAATACTTCCATTTCTTTTTCTGTATTCATGTTGTTACTATGTAGAAATATACAAACCTTTTCAATGTGAAAATATTAACTTAAAAGTTCAAAGGGCAATGGAAAACACAGGTGCAATTTACTAAGTCTCAAGCTTTTTTTACCTGGGTTCTGTAAAATTATGTAAGGAGAGTGGTATTTTTCATCATAATATATTTTATTAAAGGAAAAGACAGAGTAAAACATATTCTGGGCTTCAAGGAATTACGACCAACAACAAAAATAATAATAAACCCCCTGTACACTCACATGTTCAAATGACAAAATCAAAAACGGCAAAGTCATTGCATTGAGAAAAGTTTGGTTAGAGAAGCCCTGTTTTTCCTTTTTGTTTAATTTAATAGATAATGAACTAGACAAGGAGGAAAAATATCTTCCAAGGTAAAATACAGTATCTGTGAAAGGAAGAATTATAGGTTGACCTCTGACAGTTACCTCAGAATTCTCTATTCTTAATTTTTTTAAAAGCTAGATCCCACAATATTTAAAACCACAGACACTCCACTCTTGCCTGTGTGGCATGACTGTGAAAGGAGAGAATAGCAAATACATGTGTTACTTATGGTATTGGAACATATTCCATAAAAAGAAATCAAGAAATTTAGAGGTTTTGCACACTTGTAGGTTGGAGTAGAGATACAACTCCAACAAAAAGCAAAATTCAAGGAAGAGTAAGATAAGATATTGGTTCATTTTACCTGGAAGTGAGAGCCTATTAAGCAAAATGACCTGTAACCAATATCCAGTTACATGTTGATTTCAGCATCAACCCCAAAACAAAGTGAATCTGGAGGTTGTTTTATCTTACACATGTATGGCAACATATATGCCATATGGAACTGTGCCAGTCTTATGGAGCATTATATGTTCCAAACAAAAAAGATCTGATACTTCAGAAGGTACTGAGGCTTAGTCTCAAATCCTGACCCCTATAAGGTGACTTCAGTTGGCCAACTGAAGGGTTGCAAAGCTATCAATTATCTATGAAAATCTTAATCATGATTATATCTTGATGTAAGTAGATACCTACTTGTAGCTGCTGCTAAATAGTCATTCATACTTGCATGTGGTTAGGTTTTTCACCAAAGAAAAAAGCATAAAACCTCTTTGTGATTTCTATGTGTGAAAACAAAAGACTACCTGTGACCAAATGGATATCACGCAGTATTTGCTTTCAAACCTGTCATACCCATCTGTTCACAATAAAAGCAGAATCATACGACTGAAGTTTGTACGTATACATTATAAAAATCCTATCTGAGATCTTTGTTAGCTTTGTTCTCCCCTGTTACCTGTCTGAAATCTGGATGCGTTTCTGATATCTTTTAAAATTAGTTGGTTTTCTTTATTTTGTCTATTTAAAGTATTTTGAAGGACACGATTCCCCTCAACAAGTTTCACATTATTAAAATGTGTTTTATTTGCTGTGTTCTTCTGATTTTGTGCCTCCTAACATCTGAACTTTTTAGTTTATTTAGAGTGCTTTATCTATGAGGATGAGGAAAAGGCTGAGGTATTTAATGCCTTCTTTGCCTCAGTCTTTAATAATAAGACCAGTTGTTCTCTGGGTTCCCAGGCCCCTGGCAGGGATCGGGAGCAGAATGAAGCCCCCATAATCCAAGGGGAAACGGTTAGTAACCTGCTATGCCACTTAGACACACACAAGTCTATGGGGCCAGATGGGATCCACCCAAGGGTACTGAGGGAGCTGGCAGAAGTGCTCACCAAACTACTTTCCGTCATTTATCAGCAGTCCTGGCTACCGGGAGGTCCCAGGTGACAGGAAGTTAGCAAATGTAACGTCCATCTACAAGAAAGGCCGGAAGGAGGATCTGGGGAACTACAGGCCTGTCAGTCCAGCCTCAGTGGGGGGAAGGTTATGGAGCATATCGTCTTGAGTGCCATCACGCACAACAAAGTGATCAGGCTCAGTCAGCATGGGTTTAGGAAAGGCAGGTCCCACTTGACAACCCTGATCTCCTTCTATGACAATGTGACCTGCTTAGTGGATGTGGGAAAGGCTGTGGATGTTGTTTACCTAGACTTTCGTAAAGCTTTTGACACCGATTTCAACATCATTCTCCTGGAGAAACGGGCTGCTCGTGGCTTGGATGGGTGTACTCTTCAATATCTTTATCAATGATCTGGACAAGGCGATTGAGTGCGCCCTCAGTAAGTTTGCAGATGACACCAAGTTGGTCAGGAGGGTTGATCTGCTTGAGGGTAGGAAGACTCTACAGAGGGATCTGGATAGGCTGGATCGATGGGCTGAGGCCAATTTTATGAGGTTCAACAAGGCCAAGTGCTGAGTCCTGCACTTGGATCACAACAACCCCATGCAGCGCTACAGGCTTGGGGAAGAATGGCTGGAAAGCTGCCTGGTGGAAAAGGACCTGGGGGGGTTGGTCGACAGACGGCTGAATATGAGACAGCAGTGTGCTCAGGTGGCCAAGGCAGCCAACAGCATCCTGGCCTGTATCAGGAATAGTGTGGCCAGCAGGACTAGGGAAGGGATCATCACCTTGTACTGGTGAGCACTGGTGAGGCAGCACCTCAAATACTGTGTTCAGTTTTGGGCCCCTCACTTAAGGGTCTTTTCCAACCTAAATGATTCTATGATCATCTAAGAACAGTAATTTTAATATGCTATCTGTCCATGTTGAATGATACTACTAACTGAATTCTTAATAATCCTCAAGTCATACCAACTAATGTATTGTGAAAAACCATATTTCTGAAAACAGGTATTTGAACAAACAAAAGTTTGTGATGGTCAAATGTTTTTTTCCCAAGTGTTCTGGTTGTTTTATCTCTCCCCACCCCCACCCTCCCCACCCCGTATGAATCTTAATAATTGTGAAGTTATGTCTGGTTATTTCCTTACAGATAGTTGCATGTTGATTACAGAACTGTTTTAATTTTCTTTTAAACTTTGGCATATTTCCACTTCATAGTGGATCTCGGCAACTATATATATATCTTTATATGCTGAAACAACAAAGAAATATTAGCAGGTTTATTGATAGAAAAAACAAATCAATGCTTAGGGCAGGTACTCAACCAAGCATCTTCTTCATGCTCCGTAATGTGTTAAAGTGACTTCTGTGATTCATGATATCGTAGGTTAAACAATAGTATGACTAATGGGTTTCTTGATTCATGAGGTTATGTTTTTCTCCACGGTTCCAGAGAAGCTTTTCTGAAGTGGTGGAGTTGTACATTTCAGTTGATTCTGAATGGCCTCTGTCTGAATGAGGAATTACGCACAGTTGCAGGGCTAAAGTCTTGCTGGGATGAGGATGATGTGGTGGGATAGCTTTGATGACTGGAGTGCTGCAATGGACAGATACAGGGTCTTTAATAAGGCCAGGCAGGGAAGGCGAGGAGTGGGAGCTGTTCTTCATGTGGGAGAACAGCAGGACTGCACAGGGGACTCTGCTTTGAGATGGGTGATGAGCCAGTCAGGAGCCTATGTGTCAGAATTAGCTGGCAGAGCAGTATTGGTGGTGGTGTGGTGGCTGTCTGCTACAGAGTGCCTGATCAGGAAGCAATAGGTGAGGCCTTCTTCAGACAACTGGAAGAAGCCTCGTGTTCACAGGCCCAGGTCCTCCAGGGGCACTTTAACCACCCCAATATCTGCTGGAAGAGCATCACAACAGGGGATATGAAATCCAGGAGGTTTCTGTAGTTCAGGGATGGCAACTGGCAATCTAAAGCAGGTTACTGAGCAGCTGGCAAGGTGAGACACTTTGCTGGACCTCATACTTAAAAAGAGGAATTAGTTGGGAATGTGAAGGCTGGGGCCAGCCTTCAGGAGTCTCCATCCTTAGAGGTACTCAGAACCCACCCAGATACAGCTGTGAGCAACCTGCTGCAGCTGACCCTGCTTTGAGCAGGGGGTGTTGGACTAGAGGATCTCCAGAGGTGCCTGCCCACCTCATCCATTCTATGAGATGTTCTTTTGGCAATTCAGAATGGAATTAGATCCATAAGAAAAGGGGGGTGGTTTAAAAGAAGGGCAGACCTTTTAAAATAGTCTCAATTGCTTTGCATAAATCTGTTTCAAAATGTTTACATTTGGGTTTCTGCCTCTTCAGTCTGTATGAATGTTTCTTGCATCTTAGTGTATGAGGAAGCCTTTAAAAGGGGTTTAAGTTGCATCGCAAAGCTATTCTGTATATTTTCCTGTTGTGTCATGCCAGAAAGGAGAGTAGAACCTAGCTCAAATTGCTCCAGTTAGTTTGATCAAAACGCATGCATCACTGACAAAGTAGAAAATGCTTTGCTTCGTTTTCAAAAAGTGCCCATTATAAGTGCATTTAATTATTGTTTGGCCTTTGCATGAACTTATCTTTGAAGGTGGTCTGATTTATGGCTAATCTCCCTTAGGAACAGATCCAGTGCCTTAGATGTAATCTAAGCCTCTTCTGTCTACTAATTTGGTCATCTTACCACTGGACTTATATTTCAGATTATTTTTGTCTTTCTTGTTATTTGGCTAATTAATGCATGCTTTTAAAGTTGCAAGCTACAAGTTAATATATTTTACAGTTTCTCTCTTTCCTTTCATCAGAACTTATTCTTTTTAGTTTTTAGTTTATTTATTGAGGACTGAGAAACACATGGCATAGAAAAGAGACACAAGAGAAACCTGTCAGAATCAGCTCTGACTTGATAGCAAAATAAAGTATGTGACTTTTCTGATCGTGTTGGGGTTTTTTTAATGTTTTTTTTTTTTCCAACTTTAGATTGTCTTGCAAGGACATGGAACCAGAGTGACTGCAAAATCTCAGCAGAGCGGAGAGAAAGCTTTTCGCTGTGATTACGATGGCTGTGGAAAACTGTATACAACAGCTCACCATCTTAAGGTGATGAGATGTAAAATGATCGTTTCATGGTTGCTTTCCAGGCATGACTCTCTTTGACAGATCATGTGGTTAAGAGTAATAGAAATTAACATAGAGCCAATCACAATGGTGCTGTTTTGTCAAATGTTTATTGGGTTGATCTCACAATAATTTGTTGTCCCAGCTGCTCAGCTGATTTTGCATACTGTTCTGAGATTAGGCTCTCTGAAAACTGAACATCTAGCATACTGTAGTCACTGACCAGAAAAATATATTCTGTGTTAATGTTACATAAAACGTGCACTGTAACTTGAATGATAAAAAGTGGTGACTCTAAATGTTACTCGTTTGCCTTTCAGATCAGGATAGATGCAGGTGTGGGATCATGTTAGGCTCCTATATTGTCAGCATGTAAGAAGTCTCTTGTTGAGATAGTTTCTACTAGCAACGTCACAGAAATTCTGAAATCCAGTGTTCACTTTATCTAATTTACATGTATGCATGATCATGCAAAAATTCCAATTTTTGAAAGATTTTACCATCATAATACAAAGTCTAAATCTTCAAACCAATCCAACATTCAGGGGGAAAAGCTGGAACATCTTTTCTTTACAGGTGGCAACTCCTTAATTCTCTCTCCGTAAGTAAAGGAATTAATGAAACAGTAAGGGTGTAGAGCTGTTCGCATTCCAGCTTAGACTGAGGTAATCACTTGTCAAAGAGGTAAACTTGTAGTGCTGCCTTGTCTCTGGCAAAACACTCTGGAGTCAGTGAGTAATTGACTTTATGGATTGTGTGTTAAAATAGTGTCCTTGCTGTAGAGGTTTCATGCAATGTAAGAGCATCGTTAGAAGCACTCAGTGGAGTCAAAAATCAGATAGAAAGTAGGCTCTGAGAGGCATGTTTGCATACTGTAATGTAGTGGCATGATGGCAACTCTGCGTGTATTTACAGAAATGTTTTTTGCAAACCTGACTGAAAGGATCAGGTTAGACCTTCGACACAGACATGTTTAGTTTTAGGGAAAGTAGTGTTACCGTGTTTCTTTTATTTTTATCACCGATTTAAAAAGAAGACACTTGAATGTGAATCCTGGGAAGATAAATAAAATATATTGTCTTTGAGAATGAAGTGTTTCTGTGTTGAAGTAATCAGATACAACATTTCTTTAAGTCAGTGTATTGGATGTCTTGACAGGTGCATGAAAGGTCACACACAGGAGACAGACCGTATCAATGTGAACATCCTGGATGTGGCAAAGCTTTTGCAACAGGTGATTTTTTGTAGACTCGCTCCTCCTGCTTGTTAGTGTTTGTCTCTGTATAAAATAAGTTTTTAATATTGCCTTTTTTAAACTGTTACGTAAAGGACTTGGTTGGGAGAACTGAAAAAAAAAAGTCATCATTTCAGCTAGCACAGCATATAGAATGGGCAGAAGATTTAACTCTTAGTTACTGAAGGAGGAATGAGTGGAAACACTTGACACTTTTCCTTACTCTTCACCTGTAATGCTACAGTTGGATTTTATGTTGAAAAAATAGGCCTTTCTTAACATGAAACTGAGGTTAAATGAGCTGATAAGATGCTGAACCTGTTGGCTAGAGGTAAATACCTAATCTTCTGTTCCAAATTTAAAAAGAACTTTGATGGAAGATGCTGTTCTAAGTGTTCTGAATTTGTATCAGAGTGACATCTGTCATTAATTGAACTCTACGTTTTGTACAGACTACCCTGTTCATAAATGATGCTTTCCCTGAGATTTAATTTGATCATGAAAAATGCAATTATGAAGGATGAAACATGGAAGAAAGCGAAAGAGCAAAACTTGTTTCAGATTTATTCTTTTGCTTTGAATGTAAATTAGCATGAAGCTGAGAAAAGTTAGGCTCTATTTTTTTTAAAAAAAAGGTGTTATTTTAAAAATAACTATGTCAGATCTAATACATTTAATACTGTTTCTTTGACTAAAAACAAGCAAAAGAAATGCTGATGAGAAAGCTCCAAAGGGAAACAACCGCACTTCAAAGGTTGCACCTAAGTTTAATTGCATAGTGTTTGAAAAAGGGATTTCAAAACTACATAATGAAATGATCTCTTCCATTGCAACAGATTGATGTGTGGCTATGAACAGCTGCTTGTCTATTAATACCATATTTTTGGTCAGAGAGATTGTACCACTGTAGTTCAGCAATCCTAGCCTTTGATAAAGTTCTTGTTAAGTACTGAATGCTCTTCGTTTAAATATTACTAACTCTCCTGGGTTCGATCATGAAACTGAGTTTATTTTAGAGGTAAAGAATGAATTAATGCTCAGCTTAGTAGACATGCTTTGTGTTTTTAAAAACATCAAAAATAGGCACTTCAGCTGTTTTAGGGAGAACGCACCGTGAAACTAAAGTAGATGCCGTCTTCTCACAGACTGTTACTTTATTTTGTAGAAATATATATATCATTTGTGGATACAAGTAAAATTCAACTTCATTTCCTAAAAGGGCTGCGTGAGGGTTCTCTAGTCATTATCTCTTCAGGGAAGTGCAGAAAGGAAATCTTGATAAAATGCTCTTTGCAAAATAATTTACAAGAGGGCCTGATCTAAAGCTCACTTTAGACTGGTAGAGTTTTTGATGAGGATGAGTTCTTAAAAGTTATCTTAAAGGGAATGAGTGTCCATGACTGCTATGAGTTGGCACATATGTATGTGATAATGTTAATAATATGGTTTAAAATAATTAGAATAACTTAGAGCTTGGATAGCAGTAGAGCTTTACTGCTGACTTCATTAATGGTACTGATTTTTGTATAAGCTAATAATTAAATGTCATTTTGATGACAGTAGTGGTAAGAGATTAAAAGTAGATGAAATACAGAGCATACAGCTTCCTCAGAAGACAGAATAAATATTTGTCCACATTATAATCATTACTGTTTATCCTTTTGAAGGGAAGAGGAAGCATTTTGGAAGTGTACTTTCTTCAAAATGAAGGATGAACTGTATGTAGGGTTCTGCTGCTCTGTATGGTATTGTGAAGAGTGAAAAAGCAAATTTTACTCATCACGGAGCTTCCCAGTTGGAATGGCAAGCACAGCTTTTGATGGTGATGGTTTATGAGTATCCTAATTTTGTGTTTATACTATTATAATCTCCTTTCTGATCTTCAGGATATGGGTTAAAAAGTCATGTCCGAACACACACTGGTGAAAAGCCTTATCGGTGCACAGAAGAAAATTGCACCAAATCATTCAAGACTTCAGGAGACCTGCAGAAACATATCCGAACTCACACAGGTACTATTATCAACCCCCCCCTTTTTTTTGTTAATTCACTTAGGTGGATTTTTTTTTCCCTGTTTGATCATTCTGTGACTTTATACTTATGAAATCAGCCTGTGTATATTCTCTTTCTGAAGCCCAGTGAGCTCAACAACATTTCAGCATGGTAAGCATTTATTGCAAATCCAGCATGTTTTTCTTGGAAAAAGTGCTTAAGCATTCACACTGCTATTGCAAATGCACTAACTTTTACAACACATCACTTACGTTTTCACTGAGTCACTTGGTGCCTTTACAGTTTCATCTGCAGCTGTAACAGAACAAAGAACTTTTCCTCAGTAATATGGCTCGCCTTTTAGAAATGGCATCAGTGTTCCTAAGTTTTGCTGCTTTAAGATAACTCGCATGCCAGCTTCAGAAAGGTTGATAGTTCTGAGCTTGTTATCCTGATTTCCCTTCTCTTCTTGCAGCAGAAAAATGAACAAATATATCATGGAAAACCAACTGTTATTAAAACTTCCAGATTCATAAAAAATAAAATCTTACATTTTGTCTAAAAAAAGATTCCTTTGAAAGCCAAAACACAAATAAATTCTAGACTGCATACACTACACTCCACAAAACCCTATGGGTGCACACATATGTAAACAAATTTACACAATGTCTCCTTTGGTCCTGAGATCTAAAAAAAAAAAAAAAAAAAAAAAAAAAAGAAGGGAAAACCACCCCCTTAAATGTAAGAAGAATAATTTATCACTTACTAAACTATTCCATTAAGTGTATTTACTTGCCTGCTAGAACACCAAGTTTTTCCACTGAACTTTCTGAATCTTGTATGGTAAAAAAGAAAAAAAGAACAAAAGAAATTGGTTTTTCTCAGGTTGAAAAGAACAAGGGGAGGGATAAAAGCAGGCAATAAAAATTATAAAAACTCAAGATTACCTTGAGATAATTGTGCTTTCCTGGACTTCCATATTCAAAGATAGTCTTTTGGGATTAGTGCTATCTTGATGTTAAATTGGTCATCAGGATGAAGACATTAAAGTGTCATTTGTTTTCAGTTTTAGAAGAGAACCGTTTGACGGTCTTGTGTAGTACATCAAGCACAGGTTATGAACTGAAAGTTTTCTGTAGTGTGGACAACAACTTGATTAGCTGTAGACTGTTTTCATTACTTCTTTATGGCCATAGAAGTTGTATGGTAATTTAATCGCTTTAATCTAATTTGGCAGTTGAGACAAAAGACTTGAGCCAGCCCTATGTAACCATTTATCCATTTGAACAATATTAATCATACAATCATAGACTCCCAGCAGTCCAGGGACCAGAGTTCAGGGGTGTCGTCTTTTAGATTTATAAGTAGCTGCAAGAAGCCAAAGAATGAGAAGAAAATTGCAACAAGTCCTTTGTGCAGATGGATGGAGTAGTGTATGCTCATACCCTATGCAAGCTGCAACAGCGTACCCGACAGAGACAAGTCTGGGCTCTGCCCACTCTCTCCCATGGCTCTGAAACCTTTTCGTTCCTTTATCTTGTAGAACAGAGTTAGTGCTTTCTTCATTTTCTGCTTGCTTTAGCTAAAAGTGATTTTTCACTCTCCTTCCATGGCAGTCCAGTCTCACTTTCTGTTGGCATCAAATGCTTGCCTTGGTTTCCTCCATGACTTCCCCAGATTTATTATGCTGGTATCAGAAAACCTGGCGTGGATGGTTCCTCGTAGCTGCTATGGGGCAGAGCTTGAAGTCTTCTGACTTGCTTTGTGTTGCTAGTGCTAGAAATCTCAGTCACCTGGAAGCAGTTCGCTTTTCTAACAAGAACATTAGAAACTTAAAGGCTGGCTTCCCCAACTGGTCGGATGACATTCTTGTGAGCATTCTTTAAGAGCAGTCTGTTTTGGTTTCTAATGCAGGGTCTGTTGTTGGGCGGGGTTCACTCTACAACCCTGCTCCTTTCGGGCATGGCTTCAGGTCCTGTGCTGAAGCAGGGATTAGGGGAACCATGGTAACACAACACTGAGGCCTGTATGCTTATTACACACACACTGCCTTGGCAGGAAGCTGAAAAACCTTCCCGAAACCGCTGCCCGAAGGAGTGAATTATAGTTTCCTCAGCCAAGGAGATAACTGCTTTGGAGTTTCATGGTATTAATGGCTTTATCAGGACTTTGTTTTTTATTTCTGTCTCTTAAGTACTTGATGTTGTATCTGTAGTGATAATCTGCCCTCTCTTGCTCTCACATTCTTCTCTGTGGTAGGCGGTGTAGTGGGTGGAAGTACTTAGCTCTAGGAAGTGTGAAATTACAACAGAACAGCATGTCAGGTGGCTTGGACTTCTTCAAATTTAACCCCCTTCACTCGCCCCCTCTGTGTGCTTTGACAGATGTGAAAGGGCAGGGGTAGTTGGTTATTAGACAGGGGTTGGGCTTATCTGTTGTTCATGGTGAAATGTTTTAGTGCAATGATGTAAGTTACTGTGCTTAAATTTATACTACACAAATAGATTTATTTAAAAAAAAAAACCCACACGTGTTTGTGATTGCTTTGGTTTTGGGGGTTGAAAGTTGAGTTTCAGGGCTGTCTCTCTTTAAAAAGTTGGTTCTTCTCATGTAAGGTTGCTTTCTACAATGAGTGTTACTAATCAATTTTTTATCGTGGTTATATGTTAAATCATGAAGGTATTTTTTCCATTTCATAAATTACAATTGATAAATGTACAAATGGTCCACTTGTTTTGGATAATGTATGTATGAATTGAGGGAGTGTTAAATACATGTTAGAATACGGAAAATGTGGAAGCTAATCCACACAACTGAGTCTGGTTTAGACATCATAAAGTACTAATCTACATGCTTCATAATTTAGCTTACAGGTTGTATGATTTTCCAGAATTTTGCCAGTTTTGTCTAAACAGTAGAACATGGTGGCATGTTCATGGTATTTCTGACTGAGGGTCTCTAAGACAGAATTAGGTGGCTTTAGATTCCTACATTCAGTCTAAGAGTAATTTAGGATTTTTGTTCTTTTATAACTTTTGCATGTGTACCTTTTCTTTTCTTCTTTTTCAGGTGAAAGGCCCTTTAAGTGTCCATTTGAAGGATGTGGCAGGTCATTCACCACATCTAATATTAGAAAGGTTCACATCAGGACACACACAGGCGAAAGGCCTTATTACTGTACAGAGCCAGGATGCGGGAGAGCTTTTGCCAGTGCAACTAATTATAAGAATCATGTGAGAATACACACAGGTATATATGAGTGATGTTTTGTGTTTTGAAGTGGAATCTGCTTAGGAGAGGCTGTGTCATTCTCCTCGTGAACACTGTTTTGGTACATTGTAATGGGTATAGTCATGTTTATAAGACCGGGGTTGGTACTTTTTGTTTGGGCCTCATCACCCCTCAGCTGAGGGGAACTAAGTAGTTAGGTTTCCCACCTTGCTGTCAAGGCAGAATAAGTTTGGTTTGGATACAGAGATATTTAAAACGAATGTAAAACCTTGTCTTTGGTGGAGTCACCCTTTCATCCTAGCTGTATTTTCCTTGCTGCTGGAGCCGTGGTCAAAACCTTCTTTTTATAGACTGGAGGTGAAAATACTTAGCCAATTTGATTGTCACGGTTAGTCAGCAGAAATAATCAGCACAAATTTGAAGGTTCTAAAATGTAAAAGCCAGTGATAGCCATGTGGTCTTGGTAGCCTTACATATTTTATAGAAGCACAGACAAGTTTCACAGAGGTACGTTTTGTATCTCAGGTTATCTTTTTAGTTTATAAAGTAATTTGGACATTTGTTTCATTGATTTTTAACTGAAAGGTGTTATATGAAACTAATTGTTTAAACATACGCTTCCTATAGATTTCTTCAGAGCTTAAAGACTCAAAAGTAAGTGAAATTGTACTAGTATATCAACATACCTGATCACTGAGGAAAATTATGGGGCTTCCAGTAATAAAAGAAAATTCTCAATATGATGCCAAACTGACATTGCAGCTTTCAGCCTGTATCCTTCTGTCTTCATCAGAAGGATGTTTTAGATGGACTGATAGGGAATAAATAGGGTCCAACTTTTGCTGGCAGTAGGATTTTAAAAAAGACAGTGAGAGGCTGCATTGATAAACTTTATGAGCTTGAGCGTCACGTTGCCTTTGAAATTGAATTATGGTTGGTAATAAAGGCATGACACTAAATATCATTTGTTGACATTTTTTCTGTGCATCCTGGATAAAGTTCTCTTTAATCCCTTTTGTTTTTCCGTACAGGGGAGAAGCCCTATGTCTGTACAGTTCCTGGTTGTGATAAACGTTTTACAGAGTATTCCAGTTTATACAAACATCATGTTGTACATACTCATTCCAAACCATATAACTGTAATCACTGTGGGAAAACATACAAGCAGATTTCTACACTTGCTATGCACAAGCGGACAGCCCACAATGACACAGAGCCCATTGAAGAAGAACAAGAGGCTTTTTTTGAGCCACCTCCAGGTTAGAGTTTCACTCTTTGAATCTTTTGTTGTAAAAAGAAAAAAAAAAAATGGGCTGGATAATATTTTGCTGTTTTTTTATGACTAAGGAAATAAAAGCACAGATAAAAATCTGAAGTACTTAATAAAGTTATTTAACTTCTTTGTAGGACTTTTTAGTGTGGTAGGCAACTTGTAAATAGAAACTGAGAGAGTAATTGACCAGATCATAAACTCATTTATAGCAGTCCTGGGGGTAAGAGACAAATTTGAGTTGCAGTCCCAGCAAACCTGCTATAAACATGAGCATGGGAAGGGACCTGTGAGAGTCTAAAATGTTTATGTTTGCAACCTACTAGATTTTTCTTAGGGATTTTTGTAAGAGTATGTATAACACCATGGTTGGTGACAGTCTTTTGTGCAGGAATAAAGGGACTGCCTTGAGAAAAGGAAAACCTGTCTTCACAGCACCCTGATACTGTGCTGGTTTTGCTGTGGTTTAATAGGAGTTTCTGTAAACTGTCCTAGAGGCAAAAATGAAAATAAGCTGATGTGCTGCAGTACTCCTTAGAGTAAGTTTTCCCATGGTATCATGAGTATTAAATCCTATGACTACAAAAGATCAGACTGAAGGAATTATTGTGATAGGACAAATATCACTTGTCAAATTATGATTTTTAGATGTGACTGAAGATAGGAAATACTTGTTTTGGTCAGAAAAGTTGTTTTACTACTTGTATGTGGGAAATGGCACTGAATGCCTCAAGCAGATTTGCTCTAGTCTAATTCCTTCTTTTAAGGGAATGATAAGATTCATTTGCTGAGGTTAAACATTTATTAAGATAATGAACTTACTTAAATCTTCACACAAAGGCATCACTGTGTTCTTCTGTATGTTTGTTAATTAATAACTCTTTTAAAAAGCTGACATTTGTGTTTGCATGGAGCCTTTTGTATGGAGAGGTTAACATTTAATGAATGAATTGGAAATGTTTGTCACCATTTTAATATTTGCCTATAAAGAAAATAGAGATTTAGTTTGTGTAGTACTTATGTGTGTTAAAACTCATTGCTAAAAGACTATGCCCTGTGTTCCCAAAACAACAGACTTTCTGACTTGCTTTTGGTATCTTTCCTTCTTTTATTTTTTGCATCTTTCCACTAAATTTTTTTCATTGGTGTGTTTAAAACCTTCACACCAGGCTGGTGCTTAATCTTTGTAATTTGCTTTTCTGGCAGCATTTGTAGTATATAAACTACCCTCTCTCTTTCTTTATATCAAATAGGTCAAGGTGAAGATGTTCTCAAAGGCTCCCAGATAACCTATGTGACAGGTGTAGAGGGAGAAGATGTAATTTCTGCACAGGTTGCTACAGTTACTCAGTCTGGATTAGGTCAACAAGTAGCACTAATATCCCAGGACGGAACCCAACATGTAAGTAACCACAGTGTTAAAGAGCTGACAAAAATACGATGAGAATTGACGCAGGTGTTTGCAGATACTCCATGAGCTTTCTAAAATCAGTTCATATTCTTGATAAATACGTATGTGGGTTTCTTAAGGAAAGAAACTTCTTTGGAGCTGGGTCAGGATATGTTTAGGATTGGCCTCATGTGGAATACCTAAATTAATTAACATACTCTGACATGTGAAGGAGTATTAATACAAAGCTAGATTTTTTGGCTATCCTTGTTATCTTTGTCACTCTTAAAGCAGGCACGGGCTATTTTAACAATTTTTATATATACAGCCTAGTTTCTGAGGTTTCTCAGAATTGCCTGATTATTCCATTAATATCTGATGCTCATCTTCACTGTTGTCTTGTCTGCACACACTTCTGCGGGAGTGGGAAATCTTTATAGTCCAGGTGCCTGCTTTACAAGCTGTTTGGTAGTGTGCAGTTCTTACCATTTCTAACATAAACAATAGGATAAGGAATGATTTGATACTACCTCCACTTGAAAATTCCTATGGTTATATTTTTTTAGGGATTCCTATGGATATATCTTTTTTTTAAGGCTATCATATGAAGTTTCATTGGGAGAGGATTTCAACACAATTCTTTTGTTTAGCTATGGCAATATATCAAAGGCATATGGGGAAAAGTTTATATTTCAGCTGGGAAGGTAGCTGAAATGCCAGTAGCATATGAAAGATACCTTCTAAATTTGAATTGGAAATGAAATATTAAAGGGGACTGTTGTATTGCCAGCCCTGAACATTGCAGCAATGCTAAGTAACTGGCATTTTTACCCTCTAAAATGAAGGCCTGCAGAAGCCTTGACATGGAGTTCTCACATTTATTTAAATTATCCTTCAGCTTGACTTTAGTTCTGGGATGTTTTATTACCTTGTAAATCAGACATCAAATCACGTATCTGATGCCCTAATGCATTTATACTGGAGACATCAGTAATTTATATCATTAATTTTTTATGAATTGTTTATTTGTGGTTTAAATTCTAAGCCCTCATAGGCCTCTTTAGTATTTCCATTAAGATAAAAGTATGTCAGGTGGTACTACCTTGAGTCACATTGTCCATTGTGTAAGACGCATGCATAGATAATCTACCATGCAGTTATTTGGGATACGATCTGATTAACGTGGAGTTGTGTGGAGTTGTAGACTCTGGGGGCAAGTATGCATCTTTTTTCTTATTACTGAGAGCTATAATTTTACTTCTGTAAACAGGTAAATGTGTCTGAAAGGTCATGGAATATTACATCCCAGTCAGTAAGATGAATGCAATGAGGACTCTTTGTCCAAGACGGGGACTTGGCCAAAGAGTGACGGTGATTCTCAAGGAATGCATGAGCATGCCAGTCAGGAAGTGGAATAATGGCTACTAGATATTTTGGCCAGTATGTTACTTGTCAACATGGCTTAAAATATTTTTTTCCTGCTATTGATGAGCAAGTTGCCTTTTTGTTCTGCATCACTACACATTTTGATTCAAATGAAGAAATTGAACTAGCAGGAATATTCCTG
>NW_009649851.1:500595-514160 GCF_000708025.1 Charadrius vociferus | reverse complement strand
TGCTGAACCAACTAGCAGGAAAATGTTTGATAAATGCTGTTACACTGCAAATGCATATAATAGGTTTTTTTCAAACCTTACTTAAAAACATATGTTGCTAAAAGGTAAGACTCAGGTATGACTTGAGCAGCAATCAAACTTTCTTTTTTTACTTCAGGAATTATTTTGTGTTTCAGGTCAACATATCCCAGGCAGATATGCAGGCCATTGGCAATACTATCACTATGGTGACACAAGATGGCACCACCATCACAGTCCCTGCGCACGATGCTGTCATCTCTTCTGCAGGAACACATTCTGTAGCGATGGTTACTGCAGAAGGCACCGAAGGACAGCAGGTAAGATATTCTTGCGTACATGCATAATGTTCCTTTATAAGATTATATAAAATAGGCACCTAAGTCATCACAGTTCTTTCATTCACATAGATTTAGCTAAGTGAAGCAGTTTTCAACACCTGGCCATAGCATTCCCCTCATAAGAATATGATGTGTTCTCCTCCAGTGCTATATACCAACATATTGCAGAATATTTTAAAAACAACAGTTGGGCACCAAGAAAAAATTCTGAGGTACCAGTCCGGTAATTCATTTAGGTGTATGTGAAATTAGACCTAGAAATGCTAAGTGCTTTCCCCGAAGTCACATAGTAAATGAGTCACAGAGCTAAGAATAGAATTCAGTATGAACTGTAACTTTATCACTTAGTATTATGGGACTGTAATTTATTTGGTAGACAGGAAACATTTGTGTAAGTATATATTTGCAGCTTTGTTTTTAATATACAAATACAATAGCTCACTTTTTTAGTAGAAATATAGTGAGATAATTTTTAATCTTTAAGTTAAAATGCATTCCACTGTTCTAAAAATGTGCCACATGAGAATGAAGATGCTTATTAATCACCATGCTCTGTATATATAAATAATCACAGGCTTATAGGCACATTTATTGAACTTCTCTGCAGTTCTGAGGATATTTATATTTTGAGAGCTAATAGATAACTTTGAGAACACAGTGATGGCAACCTTTCTTAAAAAAAAAATGTATCTTTTGCACAATAAAATTATGCTCATGAATACTCACAGCTTTGAATTCAACTTTAACTTTGAAGATAACCATTGTATTAGGTCAGTAACGGGGACAGATCTGTCATCCAGCTGATTCTCTTCCTTTGGTCTTGAAGGTTGCTATTGTGGCTCAAGACTTAGCAGCATTTCATAGTGCCTCATCAGAAATGGGACATCAGCAACATGGGCACCATTTAGTTACTACAGAAACTAGACCTGTTACATTGTTGGCTACATCCAATGGAACACAAATTGCAGTACAGGTAAGGTGGTGATAAATGTTTTTTTGAGTGTTTCTTCTAGAGCTAGAAGCTCCTAGTTTTTTATCAATATTATTTGAATAAGCTTGGCTCCTCTGAAAAAATAATCCATAACCATATGATCTCATATTTTAAATAATATCTAGGGATAGGGAGAGGAATAATAAGCATCCAATTTTCAAAATCAACTTGTAGAACTTCTAAAAAAGGGGAAGGTTAGAGGAGGGCAAGCCAAACTTCAGGTCAACTGAATTGTTTATGGAGTCACAGGTTTTCAGTGGAAAAGCACTTTCATTCATCCTTCAGCATTATATATAAAGCTGATACATATAAAGCCAAAAATTTCAAGGTTACATTGCTATGAACTTATACAGATAAAATTACTGAGTGTATGTTACTTGAACCTTGAGATGCTAATAGTGAAAAAGTGTAAACAGTTATGTAGAAAGACTAATAATCAGAAATCTCTGGAAATAGTAACCTTCTGTTTATGTGTCAAACTAGCATCGTACAAGCAGCAGTCTCTGTAAATAGTCCTCACATTGTCCAAACACCATAATGAAAGAGTAATTTCTAGGTACGAAAGAGTTTAATTTAAATTGGACTAACTCAAAAGAAGATGGAAATAAAGTACAAATTAAGCTTTTGTCTCAAAAGTAGCCAAAACCTAGACCTAGACAACTATTTTCAAGAATAGTTTATTTAGAGGGAAGCTTGGCTTAACTAGAAGGTTGAATGAAACTTCTAGAGCAAACAATGGCCAGTATGCTACCTTACTCAAACATTAACTTAACTATGTGTATATGTTATTTTTGTTACATATGATGGTAGGTTAATAGAAGTTTTTGTAAATTTTAAATCTGGAAGATTTAGTATTTTAAAAATTCCTCTCTTTAAATGACATTGCAGTCAAGGGTCAAATAAATGACTGAAGGAGCTTAGGGTAATTGCCACTGCAATGACAGAAGCCAATTTTAAACTCAAAGTAAAATAAAAGGGGTTGAATTAGTTTAAATTTTGGGTTGCGTAGTAGTATCAGTCCTACAAAGTGCCTAATACTTTCGGTCCACCTCGTAGCCCTCTTGATTCTGTGCTTACCTATGTGCACAAATAAGAAGTCTAGCGGGAATGTAATGAAGCTACTTTTGTATTCAAATTTACTGTGGAGTTGGGACTCAACACTTTGTGGGTTTGATCCTATTGTTGTCTGGGTATCGCCACAGACACATGTTTTACTCTAGAGAACATGGAAAATCACAGGAACCGTACGTTCTGAAACAGTATACAGTTAGGAGGAGGATAATTTTCATGGATGTGATACACCCTATACATTTCAAAGGGAGTTGAGTATATGAAACTGGGCTTTAGCTCTGACAAATACCAATATAAAAGAACATCAGTGTGGCTATGCAGAGAGGAGATGCTCAAAAGAATTTCTAAACAAATCGGTGTTAAGTAGTGTAAGTTAATGTGTTCTTGGAAATAGCTTCAAATAGAAAAAGAAATGCAGAAAATGCACTGACAAATTTCTTTTCCAGGGGATAAAATATATTTTTCATGTGAAAGTAACGGCAACTTAAGTCTCGTTCCTTCAAACTGTTCATATTTGCTGAAACTAAAACGATGTCAAAACATTTGAGTGTTTTGAGTCTCAGAACTAACGCTGCAGTCTATGTATGCACACTACTCTCTTAAGAGCTCAGATCGAAAGGAATTATGTTAGTATCTTCAAGCAGCAACGAGAGATTGTTATTTTCCCCTTTGTTAAATGGAAAATAGCAAGTCAGATGCTGATTGAAAAGCAATGAAAGTCAAGAAGCTCTTAATTCTGAACTGTCTTTTGAGCTAAGTTGGCAGTAATCAAAACTGCATGTAAGAGAAAACATAACAGGAGGCAATTGTTTGCATGAGAGGAAGGGAAGGAAGAAAAAAAAGAACTTGCTCCCTCAGCATTGTGTCCTTTAAATGAAAGAAAAACACAGGCACTCTGCACGTGCTCACATGCATTACCAGCAGTGAAGCTTTTGGTGAAGTATCTTTATATTAATTAAACTTGAAATATACAATACAAATAGAAGAGAGAGAATTAAAAATTAAAATATTATTGATTATTCTTGAACTCTTGATTGTTTCTCTTTTGTACTTTCATACCAATAAGTGAATCCATTTGGTTTTTAAATACTGATAAAGCCAGTAGCCTGATAGCTAGATTGAAGTCCTAAGGCGGTGGTAACAGAACTCTTCTTAATTTGAGTGGCTCCAGAATGTGATATTCCATGACTGTAAAAACAAGTTACAAGTGATATGTAGAACTATCCCATTAGGTCTATCTATCTGTCAAATAATGTGATTTTACTTTTTGCACTCTCATACATCTTTCTCCTGAGCCGATAGGTAATGGCCAGCTCTATGTTTTTGTTGGGTTGAGCTTGTCTTCAGTGTTCCTATCACTGGATGTACGTGCATGGTGTACATATTATAAAACTCCATGTATTCTTTCCCAAAACTGTGTACAGGTGTCTTTATTCAGGGTTTGTTGATGTTGCTTCTGACAATGCTGGATACATGGATGGCCTTGTGGTTGCAACTACAAAATAATTTCCTCTCTAAACTACTGTAGAATTGAACAGTGTCATCATGACTGCTTTTTTATACAGTCAGAATTCTCCAAAAAGTGTGAATTTTTTTTATAGGTATTACTGTTGTACGGTGTTCCAAAGCGCTGACTTTCAGCAAGAGAGTTAAGAAAAATGAAGATGTTTGTTTGCTTTACCAGTGTTAAAATGTAATTCAACAGCAGCCATGACTTTTGAAAGCCTTATCTCAGCTTTGTTATATTTGCCAAGTTGTAATATCTACTTTGTATGTCATGAAAAGTGTTTGCCATGCAGCAGTTCTTTGAAGAAAATTTATTTGGTAGATATATAGAAACTCAGTTTAATCTGTTATCAGAAACTATCTTAATTGGCCTGTTGATTTAGATAGCTGCTAGTATATATTACCTAGAAGAGGTGTGACAATACTCATCACACTTATTTGTGCTAAAGTATCGATCCGTATCTAAATCTTTGGTTTCATCTTTAATTTTTTATTTTTTTTTTACAAATTTATATCTATATGTAACACTTCAGATTTATTTATGTTTAAATGCATTTCTTTCAGCTTGGAGAGCAACAGTCTCTGGAAGAAGCCATTAGAATAGCCTCCAGAATACAACAGGGTGAAACACCAGGGATTGATGATTAACTTCTAAAACTGCTACCAGAACAATAGAGTGTAAGGTATTTTCTTTTCAATCAACAAAGGTCCGTGCCAGCAGCAACCCATAAAAACTTTGAAGTTCCCCGCTCATTGATACTGTGTACACATTTTATGCAAGAGCGAAGAACACTTTGTAAGTTTTGTGTACATAACCCTTGGAATGGACTGACATCATCTACTTCCAACCGTTGTATATTCAGGAATATGGAATTAGGATTATATAGTAAATTTCCTTGTTATCCTTTCATCAGATTTCAGACTGGTCTACAAGCAAGTGAAAAAATTAAATAGAAGTATTGGAATTAATTTTTAATGTCATGTACAAATAATGAAGGCATTACTGAAGATTTCAAATGTTTAAAATACTATTAAAAATCATCATTTCGGGAACCCTTACCAGTAATAAAGATGGCAGAGCCTTTTAAATTGCATTCCGTAAATGGAAAAGTCTTGGATTTTGAGTCTACTGTAAATCTTCGTATTTTGATTTGTTTCATACAGATTTGAATACTCTTTAGATTACCCACCCCAGCTCATTCGTTGTAAATACAGACTGTTAATGCTGGAAGTGCTAATTATATTATCTTTAAATTGGATTATGTACAAAGGAGAAACTTTGGTTGTTCAATATTAAAGGAAGTAAATCTAATGATTTTGTTTCTTTACATAATTTACTTAAGATGTTACTCTCAAATTATTATGCAATAAAATATAGCAAGATTGTATTGTCTAGATAGGATGACATTGTCGTGTGACGTACTATTTTACGTTTTAATGAGACTGAAGTTCAAATTATTTATTGTTTACGGCCTTGTATAAATTTTTCCAAAGTTTATTTATCATAAACTTAATTTTTTGACATATTAATTTTGATCATAATCCATTATAGTGTGTTAAGTAATTAGTGTTAATAGTTATTTTAAGCATTCTAAAACACTACAAGAATGATTAAAATAGTAATTGGTCATCCTGTTTTGACTAAAAAGTAAACTACCTGTTTTCAAGAGGAATATTTTCACATGGTGCATTTGCAGCACACGTACAAGTACTAATAGTCTTATTTTCAACAGTTCTGAGTGCCTGCTGCTACCATTCAGTACATAGGATATGCTGATAATCAGTGCTTTTGAAAATCAGGACACAAGTTACTAGAAAAAAAAAGGGATTAATTAGTGATGTTTTAAGTACAGTGCTCGTCTCCACCTATCATTCTGTAAAGGAAATCAACTGTAGATATAACACATACAGTAAAACGTAACTTTAAAGTTTTTTATATGAAAAAGTGTCTTTACTCTTGTCTTGTTAGTAAGCTTGTTAAGCAAGTTAAATTTTTTTGGCTTCATGTAAGATTCAGTGCTTATTTTAGATGAGTGTCAAGAGCACTTCGGAAACTGAAGCCTCACCTTTTAGCTTCTCAAGGGAAGGATTAAACATCTTCTGGATGAAGTGTTAATCAAGTAATCATTTTCTAAGTATTGTGAGGTACACATTTTACATAAAAAAATAAAGTCCATAACTACGTTACTTGAGGTATTTGACCTCAAAAAGGCCAAGTTTGAATAGAACAAAGCTAATTTATTGTGAGTTACTGTATCAGTGTGGGTTGCAGCCTTTTATGTTTTTCATACAGATGGCCAACTGAAAAACGCATTGAAAGAATATAGCACTGTGGGATAGATGTGGACAAAGCAAAGACTACTCTCTGGATCCATTACAAAGTAAAACTTGGAAACATTGAGGCTGTCTGTAACTTTTGTATAGGATTGAGGCTGCTTGCTCACTTAGGTGCCAGTTTACCTGAAGTGTTCTAAGTAATTCTTGATATCCCATGGACATAAATGTACTATGCAAGGATGATTAATTGCCTGTCAACTAGATCTGTTTCTTAGTACTTATCACCTTTTAGAAATTAAAGATGTATCATTTGACATGAACGTTCAAGGGTTTTTTTCTTAAATTTCATTGCTAATAGTTTCTGGAAACGGTGGCTGGAAAGATGGCTTTGACTTAGAAAAGAAATAACTTCAGTTCTTACTGCTTCTTGTTTCCCAGGACGTTTTCTGACCACTGTACAAATGTGAGTATCCTTTCCTCTTTCATACTAGTCGGTTTGCTGCTAGGTATTTGAAACTCGATCAGTCAGGAAAAGCTGCTGTATTCTTAAAATGATTTATCTTTCTGGTATCTTACCAGTTATTCGTGCAAAACTCCCAAGTCAAAGGTTGTGCTTCCATGTTGTGCTAGCTACCCATGTAAAGGGAAACATACTTACTGAATAAATAAGCCAGACTGACTTAGACTGCTTAGTGTTTAAAGAGAAGCCGAGTTGATTATATGCGTCTTAGCTGTGACCCTGTATTCATAATGGACTTGTTTTCAGAGTGAAGAGACCTGTGATTTTCTGCCCTGCTTCCATTCAGACTGGAGTGGAAGGAGCTGTTTTGGTAAGCGGATGCTGCGTGTTTGTGTTGGAAGGACTTTTAGTGGAGATTAGACAGCACGAAATCAGGTTAGGAATATTGGTGAAAAGGATTTCAGGAGGAGGAAACAAAGAATAGGACAAAAAGGATTGGGTGTTTGGCAGTAGAAATCTCTGTCCTTTCCCCATAGGTTTTACTCCTCTTTTTGAAAGTTCTGTCTCAAAGGGAATGCTTTGGCACAATAGAAGGAAATAATTTGTAAAGAGGAGTTCTATAAAGTAAAGCAACACAGTATATCACTTCCTCTCACAAATTGGCTCCCGCATTTCCAGCATTCCCAGTCGCAATTTTTCTTTCAGATTTGAATTCCAGACCTACACCAGCTCTTCCCTTAAAGGAATAAAACAAAACCTCTTTAGACGTTGCAGTCAATTTTTCCCTTTTAAATGTTTCTAGAGCTTTTCCACCACTGTGGGCTTTGCTTTTCTTTACTGTAGTTCAGTGCCTCTCCTGATAGTAAGAGAGAGGCAATTATTTTCGGTGCTCCAGGCTGATGACCTATTGTGCCAGACACACTACGCATAACAATAGGACAGTTTTGACCTTAAAGAGCTAATGCCAAAGCACACATGAATAGGCTGACGCTGGAAGAGTGTGTTTTTATAAGAGTAAATCCTGAAGCCTGACAACAAAGTTGTAAACAGCCATAATCCTTGATGGTATAATTAATCTCAGCAACCGATCAGCTGACCGATACCAGAGATATTCAGGCACAGTGTGGGAGAAAAGGCATGTGGTGTCTGCTTAGCACACAAGAGAAGGTCAGAGCTGATAGCCCCGATAAACAAAATGTCTGAGGTTGGAAGGCAGTTCTTCCTAAACTTTACTCTAGTTCCTAACCCTCATAACCCCTCAAATGCTGCTGAGAGTGGTTTATTTGACTGGATGGTCGGGTTTCTCTGATGATCATGCTGTACTAAAATACAAAAAAAAATCACTCTGCATGCTGTGTACTTCTTGGAGTAGAGAGTCAGGGAGCCTTCCCCAGGGACTTTAGCTGTCAGGAAAAGATGGTATGGAGCAAGGATGTGACCAGGTGTGTTCCTGAACCTGGCAACTTCAGCAGTCCAACTGTTGAGGTTAGTCAGATTGCACACCTTAGCTTGACCGTAGCTTCTACTTACCAAGATGCAGCAGTGCCCTACAACAGTGACTCTTAGTTTGTCACTGAATGAAAACAATTAAATGTTCTGTAAAATTTTCTGTGTAATTTTCAAATATAGGACAGATGAAATGTCACTAAGCAGGGTGAGAAGCAAACCGATCATTTTCTTAAGCAATATAAGGCATTAAGAGACTGGAAATGAAGGGTAACTTGTGTCCTGGTCAGCTATTACTTTATAGTTGTTTGAAACTTTAGTAATATATTTATTCAGCTTGCATCGTTTTTGTCTTTGAAAAAATATAATTTGAAAAAATTTTTTTTGAAAAAATTTGAGAAAATTAACACATGCCTTGACTTTATAGATACATAAATTCAAACTCCAGCTGGTTGTTGATAATTAGGTACTCCTTTTTTGTTTGTTTGTTTTTGTTTTGCAAAGCAGTATATATTTGAACACCAGATCCCCCAAAAGTCTTTTTTTTCCTCCATTGATAAAAACCTTCCAAATCTTGGACCTCTATAACAAGAGATGAAAAACTCAAGAACCACTCTCAGGTCTTTTGTCATAAACTACAATCTAAATAAGGCATAGAAACAAGCATTTTCCCTTGTTGTGTTATGTGTATTTTAAAATGTAGCATAGGTGTTGCCTAAGTTTGACACTCCTTTGATGCTATTTTTCATTCTGCTAGCAGAGTTCACTTGGCCAAAGGAAAATCTAACAATCTAATTAGACCATCACCATTAGCAGTAAGGGGTTGACACCTAACCCTATCAGGAGTGTGATACCAGACTTTTTCAACTGAGGGTTATATTCAGAGCAGACTTTAATTATCCCAATAAACATACAAGATTGTATCAACAAACAAGCATTTTGTGCTACATAGTCTGTGTATTTATCTCTAATGAAAATGTGACCCCCCCCTAAATCCCCTCCTGACTTCCTAACATCTGGCAGGTCTGCTGGCATGACACAAACTACCACATGGCTGGAGAAAGCTCCTGGAGAGAGCCACATCTCCTAGTGGGCGTTTTGCTTTGGTGTAGAGCTAATTCAGATTTGAATATAGGTTGTCATGACTGAAAAATCGGAAAGTACAAGAATGGTTTGTGGGACAGACAGGATTAGCTGCTTTTTGTTTTTAAACAGATACATTCAAGACAATGAGAGACAGACTTTTGAATGTATGTAGGTTCCTGAGGATGGAAGTTAGTGGGAAGAAGTTAGTGGGAAGAAGGTGGCTGAGCTTCTTGAAACTCTTTGTAGGCTTTTATCTTTTTATCTGCACCTCTAAAAAAAAAGGTTGCAAAATGTTTTACTTAAATGAATAGTAGTAAATTTGAAAAAGGCTGAGTACTTCTTTTATGGTTTTGCATGTTCCGGAAGGAGAAAAAGGAAGAAAGTGAGTGAAACTGTTAAATTAGTAGTGACTACTCGGTTTCTGTGCATTAGACATTTGGGGGGTTTTAATTGCAGATACAAAATCTTGGCTTCTGTTCTATTCTGATCATTCTAACTTCATTTCAGTACAGGAATGGAGCATTCTAATTGTACCTGTTTTCAGTCATGGCAATCATTCTGTCTTTTCAACTTTTAAGATGTTTTGGAGGAAATTTCTCATCTCAATACAACTCTTGGGAACAGATTCTTTTGCCATTTTCTTTGTAAGCAGAGATTTCAAGTGCTAAGAGGCAAACATACAGGGAAAAAGGGAGTCACTGAAAACTGTTAAGTGTGCTCTCATCACAGAGAAATATTTAATTGTACGTGACTGCTTGGCAAAACTTGTGATTTTTTTAATGTACCTTGTACATTATAACTTCTTTCTGAGTATCTTCAGATCTTCCCCTAAATTCCCAGATTTTGGGCCCAGAAGCTGCTCTTTACTTTGGGAGGCATCCTTCGTGCTGTCAAATTCCCCATTCTATTCTCCATCTTGTTCTCTTGCTCTTATTATTTATACTTCCTGGGTGAATACATCCTTGAGAAATGCTCTATCTGCATGCAGACTGTAGACTAAAAGAGTATAAGGTCTGGCAGCATCAACTACAGGCATGTCTTTGGACACAAAGTCCACCTTTAATGGAAAACCCATTCAACTCTGGACCTTGGAATGAAGGAAAAGAGGTTGCCAGCTAACAGCAGCTGTTAGCAGCACAACCCCAGATAAAATAATTGTTAAACTGTTCACATTTAAGCTGTCAGTGGCCCAGAGACAACACCTCCCAGTTGGCACACTACCACTGAGACCTGTTAGCCCAGTAAATGCCTAGTCATGTGTGAATACTGGAATGCCATCGCTGGCACTGGTGACAAGCGTGCTGGTCCCTAGGTAATTGTTGGAACCCAAGAGAAAAGCCAGGAATAGCACAGATTTGTCCCTGCTCTCAGTTCTCCAGCAATTGCCTTGGTGCAGATGGCTGTAGTGATTCTGTTTATCATATAAGCAACTTGACCTTCCTCCTCTTCTACTTTTTCACTCCATTTACTCTTCTCATAATAAAATGAACTCATCAGTTTCACAACTATGCTGGCTGATATAGAATGGGTTTCATCCAGGTTTTGGCAAAACTCTTTGAATTTTGTTTTGGGGACTGCAGATGAAATTGTAAGTGGCAGGAAATCCCAACAAGATGGTAGTGTACCCACTTCTGTGGCAGTTTCCTGTGACAGCTAGACAAATTGGCCGTTGTTCCATTTATTTCCCATTCATCATTATTTGGGTTCCCCTGCTACCCACCGAAGAGGGAACAACGGTTTCCCTTGAGCTTGAAAATTCCTAGTTAAAAGCAGCTGTCAGCGAGTATGTGCTGCCCCAGATAAGTATTTCTGGTAGCAAAATCTTCAGTGCACCAGACTGATACACTTATTTTTTAAATTTAAAAGCAAGTATTTAAAAAAAAACAAACAACAAACAAACAAAAAAAAAACCCAAACAAACCAGAAGCCAATTTTGCAGACATATCCTGAAAACCCTTAAACGACTCAAATTTAGAGGAGTATCAGTTAGACACTGCCTGGACATCAGGTTACATGGTGTTACATCTGTTTGGAGGATCAGGGCTTTAGCTTGCAAGATCTACAGAGGCTCAAAGATGCAATTTAATCAGCTTCAGAGAACTTGGAATGAATTTGGCTCGTAAAGTATGGCACAGTGGAAGCCTGCAGAGCTCTTCCCCGCTCACCTGTCTTCCTCCTGTGACGATGTTCATTGCTAATGTGCTCTCTGACGAAGGGAACATGCTCTTAAGTTAGGCTGTTTATAGGCCTCCTCGTGCTAGTTACAGTGGTTGTCGTGGTGGACAGGATGGCAGAGTTGCCATGCACTCTCCGGTAAAATCATCTTCTCTTCAACACAACCATTCATGGTCCCGTCAAACTACAGCAAAAGAATAACGGATGCAAATTCAGAACAGCACATATGTAGAGCCTACGAATGCGGTCCTTATAGCAACTACACATTTTGTTACAGTTACATATTTATTCAGTACTTCCCTTTCTTATTTGCTCACAGTTTGGAAATAAACTTTCTTTTAAAACAATTGTGTTCTGCTGTTTATTTCTTTCTATATTCCTTTTTTTCTTTCCTATCTTTGTCTTCTCTTCAGAAATACTTCCTTCTCTGTACAAACTCTAAATTGTTCCATTTGATTTTGCCCCACTTAAACAGTTTCAGTGACTAGCAGTTTACTATTAAAGTCTATCCAATAAGACTTCTGAATTTCAATTTCCCACTTAACCCTCACTAAATACCTGTGTCTGTAGATTCCAGAAAGTAAGGCAGCACCAGTTATATTTAGGCTGAGTTTGGGAAGGAAACTGCAGCTTTGATATTTCAGGGAAAGGGATTTATTGAAAGCTTCAATTCTTAAAGTTTTAAAGAAATGAAAACTTCATATATGAGTGAAGTTTCATCACAGCTAGTAGCTGGGATGTTTTGAGTCACTTACTAGGAATTGCTTTGCATCTCCCTCTGTGGGCTATTAATTGGGAAAGAGATGGAGGTCGTATTTTTTAATAGCCTTCGCTTACATCATCTGTTCTAAAACTCAAATGCTTCAGTTAGTATTTGCTATAGAGTGCATTTCAGTTTTGAAAATGAGTAGTTTTCATAGGACGTTATTGTGTTTCTAAATTAATGCACAACGAACATGTTTACAGCACCTGGTTTGATGTAGCCGTAAATGCCACCCAATCCCATTTTCATAGGTTATGTTGGCTACTTCAGTTTTCTGAAACGAGTTATCAGGAGCCTTCCATAATCTCAAAAATTGTGTTCCTGTGGCTCACCTCTGCTTGTCCTGAAAACATTAGCTGCTTAAGCTTTCAGCCCATTGAAAGTGTGAAGAAAAAAAAGTATCCCGCTATTTTTGGTTTCGGCCTCAACAGAAAATATGTCTGAAAATAATCACCTGTTGGAGATACAGGCAGCAGCAAAGGGCCTCCAAGCCCCACTGTTACCATAGCCCTTCCTTTGGCATGGGGAACATCTGCGCGCCGGCTGTGGCCACAGGAGCTGGAACCATGGCCAAAGTTGCTCGTGAGGCTTCTGCCCATGGACATCGGGGCCCAGCAACGGGAGATCGGCAAAGAGCCCAAACATGGTTAAGTACAAACTTTTATTGACTGGGCCTTCGGTGCTTTGGTTTGTTATCTTTGAAGCTTTCAGGCTCACAGCCAGACCTCTCTGTAGAGGTGTGCCATTTGCAGCAGATGAGGGCTCTGGGAGGTGATCGGGTGGGCAGAAAAGGGGCTATGCCACAGGGTCCCACCATCCCAGGTACCCTCGGCTCTCGGGGATGCGGAGCCCTGGTGCCACCTGCACATCCAGGGGATGGTGTGCCTGCCCGGAGAGCCTGGGGAAGCAGGGAGAACACACCTGGCTTACTGCGGGTTGTTCGAGATGGCTGTGACTGGAAAAAAATGGTATTTTTTTTCTTTGTTACCCAAGGGGTTCATTTCAAGGTGATTTGGTACAGGAGAGAGATTGGCAGGCTTATTTGTTGGGTTACATTCAATCGAGGTGGCACGAGATGGAAAATGAAGCCCAGAGGCAAAGTTGTGGCATTTGTGGGGAGATGGCTGATGTGATACATGGCATTGAAGTGTGTGGGGAGTTACCGTTAACAGCACAGGGTGCTCTGTTTGAGGCTCCAGTTTCTGACTGCATTTTAAATCACACGAATAGAGTTATTTGGAATGCATTACTTTTTTGGTTTCGCGAAAAAAAGGTTGTCTTTAACTGGCCTAAAAGGAGGTGTTATTGTTTTCGGGCACATGAAATGGAGATTTTTTTTTATTTCCCAGACTTCTAGCAACCAACCAGGAGCAAAGCACCCGCGCCGTGAGGCGGGGAGCGGGGGGCCCGCCTCCGCCGGGCTGGCCTGCT
>NW_009649851.1:480243-499003 GCF_000708025.1 Charadrius vociferus | reverse complement strand
AACCAGAAGGTTAAGGCTGGAACTGGAGTTTGCCCATGCCTGTCTGTCAGTCAGTTGGCGTGTCATGTTTGCGCGCTGCTGCTGGTGCACCCTCTGCCTGCCCGAGCGCGGGGTCTGCGCCCTCCTGCACCCAGTGCAAAAGGCTGTTGGAGTAGCCGATGCTGTTCAACTGATGGATTTGAAAGCTTAGAGGGATAGGTAGCTCTTAAGTCTGTCAGTAACAGACTTTTGGAAGGCGTTTCCACTTTTGAACTCGACGCTCATGTAAAACGCCGTATAGTGAATGTAAATCTATTGATAATAGGCTTGCTTTCTTCATTACTTTTCATATAGTCCTTTAGAAGTAATCCAGGGATAATCCCCGGGGATAATCTTCCTGGGGTCTATAGACTATAGATTGAAAACAATTGACTTATGGTGTGAGGAAGGCAACCTTGTTAATTGGTTTTCTACAGCTTCCACCTCAAGTGGGGTTTCACTGTTAGAAATCAATGGTACCATGTTTGGAAATAGTGAAATCGGTGATGATCTTGTGCTGAGTCAGAAGCAGACACTTCAGAAATGCAAGAGTCTTGTGGACTGTGACACTGAAAACAAAGTCTTAATACTGTGGTTCAGTGAGATTCTTAAATTGGGTGCCCAAATTCCACATGGGTTATCTTGGAGAGGTTGTCCTTGAAATCTGGACGAATCGGTTAGTTAAGGTATCCAGTGGAAGTACTGAAACATATGTTGAGTCACACAGCAATTTAAAGGTCCTCATCTAGTCCAGATTTGGGGAGTGCAGTTGATGTTCCCATGTATTGGCCTTTGCCCCTGTGGTGGTTTAGGCTTTAGGTATGTCAATTCTTTGTTTTGCAAGGTGTTGCTAGGATAAGGCAATACTGCTTATGATCCAGTAGGACAGGGGTTGGCATCCTCACCAGGATGTAGGAGACACAGATGTGAACTTCCCTACCTAACTGAGAGAGGTTTCTTTACGTGTCTGCAAAATGCCTGATCTGACAAATGGCCACCCAAAAGATTTGGTTTAGATATCGAACTGACAGTGCGACAGTGCTGTCAAATCTGGAGCAATTCTTTGTAGGCTCATGAAGAGGCATCTGTGCATCAGTATTAAATCTTTTATTTACTTATTTTTTTAGCTTTTTGTCACCTAAGTTTGTAGTCATCAAAGATCATTTCCTACGTCTGATCTAACTTTCATATGTTGTATGTGAAAATCATGGTGATATAGCACAGGACGGTCCAGGAATTTCATCTGTGTTTGTTTCATGGACAAAGAATTGTCCAAGAAATTTAGGTGATAACATGATTAAAGACAGAAAAACGCTGCTCTCGTAATCTTTCCTGTCTTCTAAAAATTATTTAAACAATCAGTGTTTCCTTTGTGTGGAGTATGAAGCCTAATAGTTTATTTGGAATTCTTTTTGATGGAAATATGGGTATTTAAACAATTCATGTTAACTTTGATTAGGCAATATTGTAATGATGGCTTTCAAGCATGACCTGACTGTGTCTAAAGCAATGTTGAGGCCATAAATGTCATCTCTTTTTTTTTTTTTTTTTTTTAATAGAGTTTGCTTTCTAAAGCACAAGGAATAGGCTCCAGCTCAGTCAAACTTCGAGGGGGCTCTCTATTTATGAATGTTGGGAAATCGGAGAAACAAGAAGATGATATTAGACGAACACCTCATGTGAACATTAATCCCTTCACTCCTGATTCCATGTTCCTTCACAACTCTGAAGGAAAATGTCGTAGAAGGAAGAGAACGCACTGGAATGAGTGAGTAACTTCTGTCTTCCTTTGTTAAGCTTATCTTTAGAACTGCTTTTAGCTGCAAAAGTTCTGTTACAAATTGCTTCTTTTGAAAGTATTTTTTCTTGCAAATCTGTTAGTGATGCATAATATTTCTTTTAAAGTATCTGCTTTATTATGAAATAACCATTTAGCACTAGATCTTTTGATCAGTATACAGAGAGGATAGACTAGGCTGTGTCCTACCTGACTGAATGAGCTACGTGCAGTCTTTTCTTGAAGAGGGAAAAACACATTAAATACTAGTATGAAACATGAAGAAAGAAATGATATAAAGATATTAGCATGGTGCCTTTATTTTATGAGTTTGTGCTTAGAAACATAGCGTTCTATTAGTTAAACTAAACTTAGGTAGAATGGGAGAATCAGATCTCAGAAAAATCAACAGCTGCTAGACTTCAGTTTTAAGTTTACTTCAGCCGTATTACTTCTGCAAAAGTAACTGGTGTGAATTTCAGCTCTTGTGGAGAGGACATGGAAGCAAGTGACGGAGAGCCTGAAGATGAAACTATCAGACCTGCGAAGGTAATTGATGTTTAGAACTTGATAGTAAGTTTGGCAGTTCGTGTATCTGCGGATCTAAGAAGTTTCCTTTCTAATCTTTGTAGAGAATAACAATAACAGAAAGTAATATGAAGTCACGGTATGCAACCGAATTTCATGAGTTGGAGAAGATTGGATCTGGTGAATTTGGTTCTGTGTTTAAATGTGTGAAGAGGCTTGATGGCTGTATTTATGCAATAAAACGATCCAAGAAACCTTTAGCTGGCTCAGTGGATGAGTGAGTATTTATGGCTGTTAAAAGTGCTTTTTCCTCCCATGTTTCTTTGTATCACTGTCTAGAGAAGGCATTTAAGAGAAAAGTCTAAATATACGTGAATTAAATGTAAAACACATACAATTTTGAAGTCGCTTTACTTATTTTTATTTTTTTTTCTGAATGCTGTGCAATACTAGGGAGGAAACGCTACTTAGCCTTTCTCCTAGCAGACATTGATCCCAATATTCTATAGGAAAACAGATTGTTCTCATCTGGAAAGTAAGAATAATGCTTACTTGCATTGATGGCAGGAGGGACTGTATGAATAAACTGTGCAATAAGCATCCTTTGAGATGTGAAAGGAAAGCAGTATTCCCAACTAGGTCCTCATCTTTGTCAATTTGAGTGGCATGGAGATTAGTTAAGTCTGTTTTGGGGTATTTTTTGGCATTTGTGAACGAGCCTGCAATTCATTACTTTTCCCCCCACTGTTTTAATAGTTACAATATAAAACTCCACAAGTTTGAGTTGCTCAAAATTGCATACCAGACTTACACAGGAGAAGTAAGGAATGTTGAGTTCAGTCATACTCCTGGCTTATTTTTTTCCTAAAACTTCTCAAAGCTTGCCGCTGGTTGGAAAGTATGTAATGGAAGTGACAGCTCCTTCAAGAATTACCTGCAACAAATCCTGTCTTTTGATGTTCCATATACTTAGTCTTTTAATACAATGTAAATTATTTTAGCTGTTTGGATGTAACGACAAATCCACCTTAAAGTTCCACGGAACTGAATATGCAGATTTTAATTAGAAACCTGAGCTGGCAGAGGGGCATGATACTATTATAAGTGTTTCTATCAAACTGAAATTGGACTAATTTCACCTCGTAATATTCTTGTGTGCTGTTATTTTATTTTTTTTTTGTGACCGTGACAGGCAAAATGCTTTAAGAGAGGTTTATGCACACGCAGTTCTGGGACAACATTCTCACGTAGTGAGATACTACTCTGCATGGGCAGAAGATGATCATATGCTTATACAGAATGAATATTGCAATGGTAAGTGAAGTTTATCGCTTGTTCTGAACTTGCTTTCTCTACAGATCCTTAGGACTAGTTAGGAATTGATTGCCCGACTCGTAGCTCATACCATCATTGTCTCGAATGTCTGATGTTCCTTTCTGTGGCAAAAGGGATATTAGATATATGAAACTAAAACTGTACAAAATTGCAGACAAAGTCTTAAGTCTTCAACAATATCGGAAGTACAGCGAGATGTTTGTGAGCAGCAAAACTGTATTTTCTTTACAATAGTAAAAGCTGGAATAGAGAAAATTACTGGAGTTTCCTTTAGAAAGGGAGGTGGACCTGATTTCTGAAGCTTTCTGCTATGGTTGATACCTTGCCAGAGATTTGGAAGGGGGAGAGAGGTCTTTTACGTTGTGTTGGTATCCTGTTAATTTGTACGGCAACTACAGCAGAAAAATAATTTTATTTTATTACATGGCTATAAAGAGGGGATACGGCATTAGATTTGACACTTCCTGTGTGTCATCAGCAAGTTCTTGGGGATATATTCACTGTTAGTTCTGGAAGCCAGTTATACTTTTGGAAGCAAGTTGTCATTACTTTGTCAACTGTTTGATGTAAAATAATTATTTGTTTTCTTGAATGTTTTAGGTGGCAGTTTAGCAGATGCCATAAGTGAAAATTACAGGAATATGCGTTATTTTACTGAACCAGAACTGAAGGACCTGCTACTTCAGGTGGCTCGAGGCTTAAAGTACATTCATTCAATGTCACTGGTACACATGGATATCAAACCTAGTAAGTTTGTAAACTGCTTTACTTTGTATTGACAACTTCCTTGGTTAATTTAATCTGCTGTAGAAAAACGAGCAGTTAGCCACACCTTACTAACTGTAAATTCTTCACTGAAGTTCTAAATAGCAGTACAAAGATGTCAGTTATAAAATTGGCTAGCAAACTTAAACTGTTGAGTTTATCTTGGGTCCTTTTTGTGTAATTGACTCTACTTGCAATAACACTTGGCTCCCATCCCAGTGGGGGGGCACAGCGAGTAAGTTATAGTTTCTTCTATCTAGGAACTGGGTATGTATACAATGAAAATTTCTGTGTGGCTAAAGCAAATTGTAGTGAAACTAGATGAAGCAGAAATTGGACAGAAACTGGATTATTTTTTTTAACAGTTGTACTCTTTTTTCAGGTAATATTTTCATATCTAGGACATCAGTCCCGACTGCAACTTCAGAAGAAGGTGATGATGATGACTGGTCGTCTGATAGAGTCATATTTAAAATCGGTGAGAAGCAGCACACTTGTGCTCAAAGAATTGCATTGTCTATTTGTCTTCTGAAAAAGACAAAACACTTTCTTTTCTTCTCGCAGGTGACCTTGGTCATGTAACTCGAGTATCTAGTCCACAAGTGGAGGAAGGTGATAGCCGTTTTCTTGCAAATGAAGTCCTACAAGAGGTAACTGTTCTGTTATTGGAAAATAGCGATTTTAGGTCTGCATGCTGTTTTCTTTAGAATAATGAGTTGCTGTCTGCCGCCTCCTTGCTGGAGGAGAAACTTGTTGAATGGTATCCCCTTGAACACCAGTAGTACTTAAAAGGGGAATGTAATATTGTGGATGTGTTCTGTGCTGAATAGTTTAGCTGTCTGTTAGATTTCTTCTTACACTGGGTGGTATGTGTAGTGAATTTATTTTTCTTTATTTTTTCAAGAACTACACTCATTTGCCAAAAGCAGATATTTTTGCTCTTGCTCTGACTGTTGTCTGTGCTGCTGGGGCCGAACCGCTGCCAAGTAATGGGGACCAATGGCATGAAATTCGACAAGGAAAACTACCTAGAATACCACAAGTGCTTTCTCAAGAATTACTAGACTTACTGAAGGTAAGAACTCTTGTACCAGTGGCTTACTGATTAGTGTAATTTACTGTGTTACTGGCCTAAACTAGAATGCCTTATTATTTTTTTTCCAAGGTTATGATTAATCCTGATCCAGAGAAAAGGCCTTCAGCTGTGGCACTAGTCAAGCATTCAGTGCTTCTCTCTGCTGCAAAAAAGAGTGCAGAGCAGCTCCGGATAGAACTGAATGCTGAAAAATTCAAAAACTCGCTGTTGCAGAAGTAAGTAGTTCCTTAGGGTCCTTAAATATAACTTAGTTTGTAATGGGTTTTCATATGATGGTACAGTAATGATAAAATAGGACCGTCCTTGAAGTCTGCAAATCTGTATGCACATGCAGCCCTGAGAGTACAAGTGGGTCATGTAACTTTAAAAGGAGCTTTCTCCATACAAGGAATTTCTTGAACACTCTAAGGGAATCTCAACTACACTATTAGTATTCAAGGCATACAAATATTAGCTTTTAAAAAATGTTCTCAAGCATAACGCATACTTTTGTGATGTGTATAGTGTAACTTACATCTATATTATTTGAGCCTGTGTTTTCCTAGGTCATCTGTGACCTAGGAAACGTGTTGGAAAACTTGACTTAAATCAGATGGTTTGAACTTACATTAAATGGCACATCAAGAATGGTTTTGGACTAATTTGACTCGTACACAGCAGTGTTATTAGGTTACCAGAGAATCACCGCTTCCTCAAACAATCAACTCTGAGTTAAAGCTTTGAAGAAGAGATTCCCTTTAGGAAAGTCTGATTTCTGCTTAAGTTTCAAAGAAAGGGTTAGTAAGTTAAGAAGCAATTATCTGGATCTTTCACTGCAGTTAACTTTGCACATATTACTCGTAACAGGCAGGCGTTTATATGGAATATAGAATACCAATTACTTTCTGACTTGCTTATTTTGAATTAAGATGTTAACTTTGTGTTTGGATTCTCTCCATTGCTATCTGCTTACCTTGCCAATGCTACAGTCTGAACCTAGTCAGACTTGCCATTTTAGATGGTTATCTTTATAATCTTCCTATGAATTACACTGGCTGCAGAAATAACAGTTTGTGCAGGTTATTCAAGGACAGATTTGCTGAGGTAACTTGCTTGTATAAAGACAACATGTTTTTGTATCACATGAAAGGGGAAGTTGGCAAAGCTAATATTTTGTGAAGACTACTTCTGGCCTGGCAACAAGTAGGGTACATCCTTATAAAATAACTGTAAATCCAAGAATGATTTAAAAAGAATGTTTATCCACAATAACTTTGAATATTGTGTGGAATAGTGTCCCATAAAATAATTCAGGTAGGTACTTTTGGTTTATTTTGGTTTTTTTAACACTCCTGCATTTGACCCATTTAAGATACCACTTGTGTATGTAAGTTATCATCAGTGAAAGGAATCCTTGTAAGGAAACTCGGCTTTTCTACTGTGTCGTCTTCTTCAGAGGAAGAACGAATTCAAGATTAGACTTCTAGGGAAGAATGGAAGTATATCATAAAACTTTTTTTCCTGGTAATGGTGTGGTGGGTGGGTGTGTTCACATGTGTGTGCATTTGTGACTGACATTCAGTCTTTAGGGAAGATGACGACAGATTGATTGCATTCTCTTGCAGTGAACTGACACAGTGATAATGTGGGGAGGATTAGATGGGGCACGGGTGTTGATGAGTAATATTTTTGATTACAAGTAAGAACGGGAGTATCTTATTGAACTAAAACATGTAACTTGAAACTAAATACACCTACACCAATACGCAGCAAGCTTGTAAAATTTGATCTTGCTTTGGAGTCCAGATGTGAAGCGAGATTACAAATGCTAGTTCTTAGGGTAGAGAAAATTCTTTGAGTTACAGTTTGGGATAGGAGAAGGAAAAGAGTATGGAGGAACCCTTACGCTTAGCCAGTATGTCAGCCTTTAAGGAAGGGAGAAAAGGTGTGTGTGTGTGGAAACCCTTGACAAAGATAACTTTGCTCTTTAGTCAGACTATTTCGTAATTTTATCCTGAGTTTTATTTAACTTTGTCCTCAAACTGAGTATTGGTAATTCTCTGAAACAGAATAGTTGACAGAATGTTGCATGGGGACAATGGTCTGTGCTGCCTTCAGTGACTCAGCCTTGCAGTCTGGGGCTCAAATTTTTATGTTGGATGCTTCCTGAGATGTCTGTTGCCATTTTATATTCATACGTGTTCATCCAAGTGTGTCTGTTTGTCTGAATCTTCCACAGAAGTTCAGTTGTGGCTGAAAGCTTCATTTGGGCAAACCTCAGTAATTATCTCTTCAGTGATTTATTGTACAGTGTGTACTAGAAAGTAAACAGCATCCTACCGTGTTGTGGTAATTGAAGTGTTGAGGTGCTTATAAAAGGCCGGATTCCAAAATCTGAGTTGTATGAATTTCTTGTTTCCTTTCCTTGTTCAAAAGAAATAACATCTAGGCAAGTAAGGAACATCCCACTTCTGTTCTCTGGGTTGTAAAGAGGTGGATGCAAATGATAATGGTCTTAGTATGACCTAAATTGATGGCAAGCCTTAAGTTCTGAACTGCTGCAGTTAATTTGAAATGCTCTTGCTGCGATATGCTTGTAGTCCTTACTGATATCGTTGCACAGGTGTGAATGTCTCAATGTCTTGCAGGGAGCTGAAGAAGGCACAGATGGCAAAAGCTGCAGCTGAGGAGCGAGCGCTGTTCACTGACAGAATGACAACTAGATCTACAACACAAAATAGACCATCTCGACTCATTGGAAAGAAAATGAATCGCTCAGTTAGTCTTACTATATACTAACTATGAGGTCTAAAAGAACTACTGAGGATGGCTATGGCATCTCTGCTGGATTGAAGCCTAAGGAATTGAAGGAAGCATTCAATTCCTGGTTTCTTGTCCTGTCTTTGATCAGTGTCACTAGTTTTACAGGAATTGCTTCTGGGTTTTTACTTGTACAATATGGCTGATTAGCTGTATTAACCGTTTGAGTTAATGGACTCGGTTACTATCTTGTCTATAGAGGATCCTGGATGTTAATCCATAAGCCTTTCAGTTACACTGTTAGATGTTACATCGTCCCAGGGTTGACCACTATAGTGGTGTGCTGCTTTGTAGTGTTACGGCATTGTAATAAGAAGTAATATCCCTAATGATCTTTGAGAGGGAGCGAGGGGGCCTTGCTTTGATAGTTACTGATATTTTTTTTTTGGAGCAGAGGGGAATAAATTTTGAAAGACAGGCTTTAAGGCCACCTACACTCAATGTACCTGATGTCAGGTAGACTTTTATTGTGAATTTTATTTGTATATTCAACTGGGAGCACTTTGTAGGCATTGCATAAACCACAGCTTAGAAAACTGTGGAATTAAGTGCCATGTGGAACTGCTGCTATTTTTAGTTTGTTGTCCTCGCTGTAAAACTGTAGCATTAAAACAATCATTATTGTGTTAATAGGCTTCTTGTTAAAACAATTACGTGAAACAAATCTAAGCTGCATTTTAGTGAAGGCAGCATTTTTCTCTTAAAGCTAGTGCATTGTGAAATAATGCACCAATTTAATATTTGGACTCTGTATTAGTGTAGTGCAATTGTTAATGTCTTGGCTATTCATGTCTTGTAATTTTTTCTAATAAGGTTCTCTAAATGTTGATATTCTCTTCAGTTGTTCACTCTTGAGGCTATTGTATATTTTTTATGTTGGAGTACTTGTAAATAATTGTTTAGTGTAACTGTTCAGGTTGTTTTTCATTGTTCGTGTACATAAGTTTGATTGTGCTTATAGTATACTATACTGAAACTGCAGTCTGAGATGCCAACAGACAAAGCTTAACTACTCAGTTTTAAGTTCCAAAATGAACAGAATGTGGCCGTCAGAACCTCTGCTGATGTTGGACATAGGCTGACAGATGTTGCTAAAAAATAGAACTGTTTTAATTACGGGCTTGTCTCTTCATTAATTTTAGTTTAAACAATGTTTCCCATTTGTGCTCTATTTGTTCTTACTAGTGTTGAATTTGAATATTAAAGTTTAAAGTTTTGTTTAACATTGTCTAACACTTATTTAACTCTATAGTTGCGGAAATAAAATACTGAGTCAGGAATATACTCTGGCAACTCCGGATTAGATCTGCTTCCTGCTCCTGTGTAATGCTTGTGATTCCCTCAGGAGAGTGGGACTGATAAAACATACACGCTGATAGTTATGTTAGAAGAGAAAAGCACCACAGTCTGTGCATTAGTATCTTCAGCAGTCTGTCTCTACAGCTTTAGAAATGGTACTGCATGTTGGAAAGATGAAGCCCCTGGAAGATTTGAAGTGGAACCAGTGACTGGGAAGATGGAGGACTAGATGAAACTATGTGAGGAAAGACCGTGATCTGAGGTAAGGAGGAAAATGCATGAATTGCTGAAAATGGGAAGAGAACTGCTTATTTGGAAGTTGGGAAGAAAAGAGTGGGAGGAGTTGGAATAGTCTGGAAGACAATAACGGCATGTTCTGTGGCATGGATGCAAAAGATACATATGCATTTACTTCACGTAAAGAAGAGAGATACAGTAAAATTAATAAGGGCTTAACAGATTATTGAAAAAGCTTTTACAGTGCTAAGTAATTTGTAAGAGGTCTCTGCTGTTTCATATATGACTGAAATTCAGAGGCTTGGTTTAGGTAACTCTTCTTTGAATATATAGTTCTCATCAGTAAAAATAGACTGAAATACCTTTAAGTTTTTACTTTGTATGATAGTTGTGTCTTGTTTGTGAGAGAACTTAGAATATATCATCTGGTTTTGCTCATCTACACTAAATTAGACCTCTCTTAAAGCATACTTCTCAACAGTCTTAAATACCAATTGATGGAGATCAACAAAATTAAGATTTTCTTCTCTTATAGCATAAATAAATTTCATCTACCTATGATAATTATCTGCTCTTGCATCACTCATTTTCAGAGGCTTGTAACAACATCAGTACAGATAATTGCTGCACAAACAAGCTGTACACAGTAGCTTGTAGAGGTGTACTCTTTGCTGGGTAAAAAAACTGTCTGGATGGCCGGGCCCAAAGAGTGGTGGTGAATGGAGTTTGGTCCAGTTGGCGGCTGCTCACAAGTGGTGTTGTTCCCCAGGGTTCAGTACTGGGGCTGGTTCTTCTTAATATCTTTATCAATGATCTGGACAAGGCAATCGAGTGCACCCTCAGTAAGTTTGCAGATGACACAAGTTGGGCAGGAGTGTTGATCTGCTTGAGGGTAGGAAGGCTCTACTGAGGGATCTGGACAGGCTGGATCGATGGGCCAAGGCCAATGGTATGAGGTTCAACAAGCCAAGTGCTGAGTCCTGCACTTGGATCACAACAACCCCATGCAGTGCTACAGGTTGGGGGAAGAGCTGCTGGAAAGCTGCCTGGCAGAAAAGGACCTGGGGTGTTGGTCGACAGTTGGACTTGGTGATCTTAAGGTTTTTTCCAACCTGAATGGTTCTGTTCTGTTGCTGGTCACAGGTTTTATATCTGCTATGGAAGGGATGCCCAGCCTAAACCATGCAACCAAAGTGGCTTTGCATGTTTTAACTTTCTGCTGTGTGCCAAGGAGAATGTTTAAAAAGGAGCTTCAGACTTTTTAAGTAGTGTATAGAAATAATAAGAATGATGAAATTTCATCTCAAGTTTTCATAAGCTTTCCTGAGGCCAATGGCGTGGCTGAGAATCCTAGCTCTAACAGTGGCCAGTGGTAAGAGGCAGAGAATTTGGAAAGTGCATTAAATGCTTCCCATGAATACCACAGCATTCAGTGATTTATGATTCAGATGCTTGCTGAGTGAGAAGTGGTATCTGTTTTGGTTCTGATCTTTAAGGGTTTTTCTTCTTTTTTTTTAATAGAAACAATCTTACAGTAGTTTCGGTAGCTCACAAATTCATTGCAAAAACAACATTAGGGCAAAACTTGTATGTAGTTAAGCAAGCCACCTTTTCAGGTGGTAGAAGCAGCTACTGACTTTCTACATTTTGCAAGAGGCTAGATGTCAGTTGAAGAAATTCTGCCAGGTATGGTATAACAAAACAAGCTTCAGCACTTTAAGAAGAAAGTTTTATCTCTGTTTAAGAAACAAGCATTAGAGCTGGGTGACAAATGTGTTATTCAAAATAGCTACACTTAATGTTTAACCATTTTTCTTGTGAATGCATCTAGCTTAATATTCCAATACAGAGGTAGCATAGTACCTTAACTTTTTTGATCAGAGTCCCTGACTACTTGAAGAAATACGTGGAGAACCTAAAAATAACTGAAAGCAGGTATTTTACATCCCCACCTCCTCCATATATTTGTCTGCTGCTTTTGTCTTCCGTCTTTGAACATAAATCCAGTGTCTGTAATCCATCTTGTAATGATATGTTACTGGACAACACTACCTGTCTAGTCTTGCTTAGCCTTGCTGCATCTCATGCCCAAGGAGTGGGTGGTGTGGTGGACTAAAGCTCTTAAAGAATTAGTTTCCTGTAAAGACATGACACCATGTAAGACTGACAAATGCTGCTTTCCAAAACAATATTCTTAAATTGTTCCATCTAAATGATTTATTTGTGGATGAATTGTCTTCCATTGGACTGTACAAAACTAGTTCTTCTCAGAAATAAACAAACAGAAAAAGTATTAATCCCCCCAACTTCTTAATGTGAATTTCAAGTATCAAGGATTGATTCACTTTTTGGATAATTCATCTTGTAAATTAAACCTTTCCATGGACTACTTGTAGAAATATTGACGGTCCTTAGTTTTTCATTGTTTTACAGGCTAAACCATTATGATCAAATCATAAATGCTATATTTTTAAAAATACTTTGAGTCACATATGGTATTCAAATACTTTATAAAATTCTATTTATGCCATTACTGTCAAAATAAAATTGTATTTACTTGGAGAATAATTTTTCCAGAAAATAATACTGTGATAGTCATGCATACTACTGGTCGATTACAGCCATGAAGGCCGAGAGATGGACGAGGAGTATGCCTGTTAAGAGAAGTTGGCACCTTCCAGTTGGAACCTGTAGCACAACTAGGAATTGTTCTACTTTCATAGGTTGCATATCAAAAGCCCAGTAATTTTTGCCATGAATTACTAAGGTCATCTTAGTCCCTTTTTTGTGTTAAGCTGTCGATACACAGCATTTATTTAGGGTTGTTTTGCAGTTTCCAAGTGTCATAGAATTATAGAATAGTTATGGTTGGAAGGGACCTTTAAAGGCCATCTAGCCTGACCCCCTGCAATGAGCAGGGACATCTTCAACTAGAGCAGGTTGCCCAGAGCCCCATCCAACCTGACCTTGTCCTGTCAGCTTGCTCTTTTCCTACTTCCCCCACCCCAGATACAAGCTGTTGATTACCACAGACCTAATAACGTGTTTTATTTTAGCTGGGATGGATCTGGATTAGTAAGATGTAGAACCTGAAAAACTTACTGACTACTTGGCTTTTTTATGAAGTTAAGACAAGCTTTACCTCCACCTACAAATGGAGGTTGACACTACTTGTATATTTGAAAATAGGATTTCAATTTCATAGATTGCATTACTTTAGACTATAACATTTAAAAGTTTCATGAATAAGAGTATACTTAGTCACCCCATTTTTCTTGTTAAACTGAAGGGAAAAAAGAAAGTGCAGTGCATTGTTTGACCCCCCCTACCAAGAGCTGACCACCTTGACCTTGTCTTTAATGTGTTTTGTAGTCTCCAGCAGCACCTGCTGGACAAAACAGTCAACTGTACACTAAATTTTTGTCTTTAAAGTGTTTGTGTGCTAATATGACACTCAACTTTGATTTTTGTTAGAAATCATTATCTTGCTCTGCATTACTGATTAAGCATTCTTACCAGCAGTAGCTCAGGTAAGTGTTGACTTGTGTTTTTTCATCCGCAACCCACCCCATCAGTTCTGTAGGCTTGGAAAAGGCATCCTCATGATTTCACCTTATATGTGATTTGGTAGATAACACGTAAGTATGCTTAATAAATCTCAGCATGTGTGCTACCTATGAATATCACTGCTACAGCTGTGCTCGAGGACTTGGGTCTAAAGCAATGGCCGGCAAGAGCCAAAAGCAGGGCTGTTCCCTGCCCAAACCTTACCTTCTTTCAGTGAACCATGGAAACAATTCGAGACCGAGCTGTGAGCGAGCTCCCTCGGTTGGAGGCTGCCGAGCTGACACCTAGGTTCTCATCTCAAAAAACACTGCAGAGAGAAAGAAGGAAGAAGCAGTGACTTGGCAGGACAGCACACAGGAAATTAAGGTCCCACTTCTATTTAAACAGTGGAATTGGATGAAGATGCTATCTTCCCAAAGTATAACCGGATTGGGGAAGGGGAAAGGGAGGTGCCTCAAGGAGAGAATATTGCTGTGCCTGATTAAACAGGAAGCAATTTATTACTGTGTAGCATGTTGCTCAGAGATCTGAGGTTGTACACACTTGAAAATTATCTGAGATTCTGGATAGTCTTGAAAAAGCTGAAGAATTGATTTCAAAGATCTTCCTTTTGCCAGCCATTTGCCTCCCTTCTAATACGCAGCATCAATATTTAGCATGATATCTGAATAATCATGCTGGTCAAAACTGTCTTCTCTGTTTGGCTGAAGGTGAAAGCAGAATAACTGGCCTAATTCTAATCAATGATCTTCTATGTATCCCTAGGGCTATCGCCAAGTAGGTGGTCTAATGGACATAAAAATAACTGGCCTAATTCTAATCAATGATCTATGTATCCCTAGGGCTATCGTCAAGTAGGTGGTCTAATGGACATAAAACCTGCTGCTGTTACTGAATTACCATTTATGCACAGGAAAAGATTCTGCATGTTCAGCCTGCATCCTGATGGGGAAGATCTCGTTCATCTATTGATTTGCAGACAACAGAACACACCGCTAATGAAAGCATTTTAGGCCAGGTATCCTGCAGGATAGGGATGGGGGGGACAGGAGAAATACCTCCTATCCCTAACCTTAACCACTGATCTTGGGTGATCTTCCTACTTCTGCAGCTGTTTCCTCTTGCCTTTTTTCACTCTCAGCTACTTAGTGTTAAAATATTTAGGGCAGAATCTCCCCATATACTTGTTCCATGCCTTAGCAAATGGGATTTTAATCTCCTTTTGAGTTTGTAGACACTGAGTCAATATTGATTAACAGACATCTATGCTAACCCTGCTTAAATGGCTTTTTCCATTGACCATTTCTCTCTCCAGTTTCCATCCCAAAACATGGTATCAGATGGTTACTGCAGCACACACCTGGGATTTAATTTCCTCTTTCTTTCTACAAGTAAGGTACCTCTGTGGTATTCTATTCTATGGTGAGTTCTGCAACTTGGTGAGGAAAACCTTATCAGCTACAAGCGTAGAGTAAGATGTGTGTTACCAGGGAGGAAATGAAAGGTAACTTAATGTTCTGTATTTTACTTCTTCATTATGTTTCTTTTGTCACGTTTGAATAGAAATGCATGTGTTGTGTATAAATAGCAGAAAACGATAGTAAAGTAGGTGTGCTTTGCTGGAATCACTTTAAAGATTGCTCTAGAAGTCTTAGAAGTGAATGGAAAGTTAGCTTCTTTTTTTTGTAGGAGAAACTGAGCTGCCATTCTGCTTCAGCATCTAATGCTGCTTCCTATTTCACCTAAACTAACTTTCATGCTTAATTTCTACATAGTTTCAGTGAGAATGTTTGAGGCATGTGTATTAGACAAGACAGAAAAATTTTTAAAGTATTTAAAAATAATAGAAAAAACAAATTCCTCAAATGGCTTGAGGACTGGGTTACGGTACAATGTCAAACATACAAACTGGTTTTTACACTGTCCCCCAGCGATTCTTTAAGATGTTTTATGGTGGGACTAGTCTGTTCAGAAACTGTAACACATTGATCATGAACACTGACACTTGCTTCAGTTTTATTTTCTACTGAAACATCGCTGTGAAATGGGAGATACTGGAACCAGTTTGCTACAAAGTTGGCTTAATGGTCTTTAATTTTTGTTTGCTTCAATTTAGTTTTCCTGTGGAGAATAAAAATGACTGGTTTAGCCGCAGTTCAGGAAGAGTTTCTCTGGGCTAACAATGAGCAGAAAACTGTGAGTCGCTGATTTGTCTGAATTCTTTCCTTGATAGCAGTTTAACTGACTCAGGGGCATAAAACAAAATTAGTAACAGTTCAAATGCGTAATCTTTCCTCTGGCTAGGACCTCCCTGACAAATACGTATTATTTGGCGAACAAGGATTAATTAAGTTTCTGCAGGGAAAAGGAAGAGAAAAGTGATTGACCTCTTAAGGCTGAGCCTCAGCAGGGTCTAACCAAAGCTTCTTCCTGAAAGTGTGAGTCACTCTGTGAGACTGTGAGCCAGTTTTCCCTCCCTGATCTCCTCGCCACCCTTCAGTCATGTTTTTAACTGTGGTGAGCAAACAAGATTAGAATAAGCACAGGTTTAAAGTAAAGCTGCCGAGACCTCGGACAACTTTCAAGAAAAGAAATAATACGTTAAGTTGCATCAGAACTTACTATTGTACTGTGCAAGCAATTAAGTGTTTACATAGTGCTATCAAGGACTTAATGGTTAAGTGTGATCACTGCTAATTAATGTTCTATGGATTATATGTTAATCTTATCTTCCAAGGTTTAGAATGTAAAGTCTTTGATAAGCAAAGATTCTGACTAGCACATTAAAACGAAAAGCTGCTTAAAATAACTCACACTTTGGGTGTGGATGCAGTTAGTCCTGTCACTTTGTTAAAGCTATTTTGGGTGAGTATGAAAAACAAAGGGTTTGTTCAACAGCAAGATTATGTCTCCATATGAACTCCTATAAAAACTATTTTAAATATGAGTATGTCTATATAAAAGCATGTACAAGTTTTATGCATAAATTGCAACTGTTCTTTTGATTACCCTCCCAAAAGCTAGAGCAGCTGAGGCTTATGTAAACTACTAATTTTAATGAAACATTTAAGCATGAACTGTTAACCTATTGGCCTGAATGGAACTATTTATATTCTTAGTGGAAAATAAGTCCTGTTCTGGCAAAGGATTTTAGTGTGTCACTTAAATCAGGAGTAACAGAAGCCAGCAAAAAGAATGAGGAGAAGCACACAGGGTTTTGTTTTGGTGGTTTTGGTTTTTGTTTTTTACAATCACTTTGTGGGTTATTTTGCTTTAATTTCATTTTTCCACTCTATTGTTTTTATAAAAATGAGCTCCCAAAAATCACTGAACTCTGTTCAAAACATAAATTAAGTCCCTGCCATGAGGAGATTCATATGTGAACTATATTAATTGCTTTTCCTCAGGGAGATGTCACAGAACATAACTGTATTTTAATGCACTTTAATAGGGATGGTCTGTATCTACTGGTGACCTTGGTTGCTCAGCTACCAAATAAAATAGTTTGTTAGGTTATCTGCATATACAAAAGTTGTCTCCTTCCTCCTTAAGTGGAATAGCTGTGGTCAAATTGCAGAAATGCTAATATATTTCAGGATGATAGATGGTTCTGACAATATTAACAGCTATAATGCTAGCAAATCGAGTTCATTAGGAAATGTAATACAATTGATCTTTGATGTTAATTGTATAGTTCACACCATCCATCTTGAGGAAAGAACATAAAAAACTGGGGATTCCAAAGTCCTGAATAAACAATGGAGAAAAAGGTTAAGAAAAATGAGGGGGGAAAAGTCTGCTAGGATATATCTGCTGAATAAAGCAGGTAGTGTTTGACTGTTCACTGTGCTACTGACAGACTACATCATCTCCGCATTTCTAGAGTATTTTTGTTGTTTCCTGCAAGCTAGAGAAGACACTAAAGAATAAAAATTACCAGAAACCTGTGGATGATTCTAGTCTCCAATTTCCCACATATAGAAAACTCATTTTCTGAATTATCACATATGAGGATTAAGAGTACTTCCTACAGTGGACTTCACCATCTGCTCATTTGTAGTGGTCCTGACCAGAAGACCATTATCCATCGAGGATCAGTGTAAGTTAGCCTGCCTGTGCTTCCCAGGCTTGTGCTGCACTGCGCTGCCCGTCCAGCTTGGCCTCTGGGGCTGCGTGTCCCACGGACGTAGGATAAATTTACCCGGTTGATTGTACCAGAGGAGCATGCGGGCAGCTCCCGCTTGGTACCTGTAATTATACCCTCTGCGTGGCCTGCCCTTCATCTGAAAATGTAGCAAGAGGTTCTCCTGTGAGCAGTGTCCTTTCTGTTTGGCAGTATGTATATGCGTTGTTTCCTTGTAAGAAAATCCTGAATAGCTTGAATGACCAAAATGGTGTAACTTTTCCAGGGACAGGATCTGTGTGATGTGTTGCACCTTGATCCGAGACCTGGTTGATGCTGCACAGCTCAGGGTTCTCAGCACCTGAAGGAATGTAAGATTATCTATACTGTCCTCTCCATTATAGCGTTAGCTCAAATAAATGGCGTTTTAAGTGATGCTGTAGAGCCTGAGAGTGTTTCTTAGTGGGATCTTAATGAACCAGCACCACCTGGGGCAAAACAGACATCTCGCTGTACCTGCCCAGAACTATCACACTTGCAGAGAGATGTTTCCGTTCTGATGATGCAGTTGAATGAAGACTAAAATGAGACAAAAGTTACAATCTCTCTTTTTTCCTTGTTTGTTATTTGTCTTGAATTTGGGATCTTAACCGTTCTGCTTAAAATCCATGAAACTGATTGTGACCTGTGTAGTGTGAAAGATCAGTATTCAAGGCAATGTATATGTTGCAGCACTATATTCTTGCCACTTGTGACCCAGATGCGGCTGCCCACATTGTCACCAGAGAAGGACCACCTGAGGAGCAGCCGGAGCGCAGGGACACCCCATGGCCTCGTGCCATGGCCGCTCGCGCTATTGCCCAGTCTGAACTCCGGGCACTGAAGAGGACTTAACACACATGCACACAAAAAACACCTTCCCCTCAAAAACCTAAAACACCAAACCAAACCCACTCAACAACAAAACTTGTGCTGTGTGATGATATTTTGCGCTGCCCCTGCTCTGGCAGTAGCGTTGAAGTTATTTTTTCATTGAACTTCATTCACTCCAGCTGTATGCAGCCTTCGTTGCAACCCGGTTTTTTTTGGCGTTCTGGGGGCTGAAATAGCCCAGGAGGAAAGTTACTCTCCTCTGTGTGAGCGTACCCTACTGCGAAAACCAGGCGCGGGGTGTCGCCCGTCAGGACGGGGCCGGGAACGGGACCCGGCGGAGGCC
>NW_009649851.1:458630-479902 GCF_000708025.1 Charadrius vociferus | reverse complement strand
GGGGGTGTGAGGGGCTGCCGCCATGGCGTGAGAGGCCGTGACATGGGCCTGGGCTGTCCCCCACCAGCTGCCTCCACGGTGGAGATGGGGGCGCTTGGCCTGGGGCGCCTGCCTGAGGTCATGCTCAGGGCCAGATGAGGGGACATGGCCGCCCGTTTTCGAAGCTCACCTGGGGGCTGTGAATTTCCCTGCGGAAGCTGCCGCTTGTCACACGGCATTGCCAGTTGCTGTGGTGCCCGGGTGCCTCCGTCCCGTGGGAGGCTTCTGCGGGCCCTTCCACGCGCTCGAGGAGGCTTATTTTCATTCTGCCCAGGCAAGCGCTTCGTCCTCCCCGAGATGTCAATGCACAAACCCTTGTTGTGCTGCTGGTCCCCTTTCAACCGCGTGTCCTCGGTACCCTTTCTGGCCAAAATCTTTTGTGGGGTAGCCACAAGGTCCCATCTATAGGGGTTGGCTGCATCCAAGTGAAATTCATAGCTTGCCAAGGGGAGAGTGAGGTTCCACAGTGCTCTCTTATTTGGACATAAACAGGAGAATTAGTCAAGAGGCTCCAACTGTGCCATTCTTTCTTAGCTTATACGCTGAAGTAATGTTTGTGCTCTTAAAAGAGCTCTCAGGCAGCTTGCTGAATCCGATCCCATCTTGGCCCTGCTTTATGGGACCGTCTTGGCCTGGGAATAATAGCAGGAATCTGGCTAAATAAATATTTTGAATAAGAACGCAACACCTGTTGACATTTGGGACTGTGGGTCCTTGTACTGAGTACTGGAGTTGTGTCAGTCTCAACAATTAGCTGAAGTTTGCTCCCTTTGTGGGATCGACTCCACAAGTGAGCATGGCTGTGCTGCGGGCAGTATTTCCAACTGTGGTCGGTTGCTAATGGACTTTGTTTTCAGCATTATGTAATTAAGCATCTACAACGTGCAATGTGCTGCAAGCAGCCTGTTCCTCTTCTCCTTTTCTTCGCTCGGGGTGATCAGGCTGTGAGATACAGCCTAACTCGGCCAGAAGTGACAATGGGGCAGGAGTCAGGCGAGAGGCCAGACCTGACTACGAGCTCAAACCAAAAATGTGTGCAGGTCCCAGGTCTCTTACAGGTGGTGTCATGAAAGTGAGTATATGTGTTGCAGGACTAACTGAAGTAGGTTGCAGAGAGGCATTTTTTTATTGTCCTGCTTTTTAAAGGAAAGCTGTTCTCCTGTCATGCTACCACACCTTGTGTGTGCTGCCGTGATTTGTGTGCTCAGTGCAATCACCCAACAGGTGTGTCTGCATCACGTGTTGGCGCGCTGGTCAGTGAAGAAGCTGTCGTGGTCGCACATATAAAAGTGCTGGGATAAATTAAATGGCTAAAGAAGCAGCCAGGGTGCTGCTAGGCTTGTACAGCTTGCTCTGATGGAGATGTCATCACTTCTTCTCCAAGATCATTGACTGATGTAGGTGGATTAGAGCAGCAGTTGTATTTCCAAACTGAAGCATTGACACTTGTCATGCTCTGCTGTCTTATTAGAGCCCCATGTCTACACATGCTTGTGTTTAAAAAAAGGTGAAAAAATAAAAAGGAGAGAGGAAATTAAACTTCTACCCTCGATGCCTATCAAAATTCTTCCTAAACAGTTTTGATATTTCTGTCTATCTGTGAGAGAGAAGGGATAAAAAAAGTGGGTCTTTGTGGGTCTGTGCAGTTCTGTCTGTGATATAAAGGCTCCTGAGGAAAGTGTCAAGTGGGGGATCTGTGAATGCAGAAACAAGTCTGAAGTGAGGCTACTGCCTTCTCCTGTGGCCACCGAGAGTTAGTTCTCAGGAAACACAGGGAGAGGCAGAAAGTGTTCTTCCATAGGCTTTTTGTGGCAGATGATGAATGTGATGTCAAATTGATAGTCCTAACAGGGAGAAAAGGTGTACGTTTTGGCAGTAGCTCCACACCGATGCAGCAGAACGGGGTAGGCAGGACAGCAAAACAGAAGTTCCCGTCTGATTGATTTAGGGTTATGTTGTACTAAGAAGGTATTTCACAATAAAGTATTTCTCATCCACATTACTGTGAGGAAGGTACAGCACCCCTATAAAATGGAGAGATGAGGCTTGGAAATAAACAGGTTTGTAGAGGTCTGTAGCATTAGAAAAATATGGTTAATAATTTAGTGAAGCTCCTGTTATAAAAGAAATAATAAAAACCTATTTGTTTTCAGAGAACAGCATGCAGTGTTGTAACTTGCGGAATTCTTCCCTCCTCAGTAAGAAAACTTACTGACAATGGATCTTTGGGTTGTATAATCTAGTATAAGGTATTGCCATCATGTTGCACAGAAAGTCCGAAGGATAACATGTTAGTTGTTAAAGAGAGTGATTTCTAGCTTCTCTACCTAGAAGTGATCTTTGAACCTTCCATAAAAATAAATAATTTTCATTAAATACTGTGAGAAAAATTAATGTGTGTTATGTAGCTGAGGCCCTACTGTGAAGGGTTTGCATCACAGGGTTTTTTTTAACCTATCTAGAGCAAAGGGATGGAGGTGAGTGAATTGGGTCTGGTTGGTAGTCTGGAGAAACAGCAAATGCTTGGAGGAAAAACTAGGACTTGCTTGGAATAGTAAGGATTTCATGAGATGCCTTTTATCCATTTGTGTCTTTTGTATATGGTCTGAGCTGCTGAGAGAAGAGGCAGTGAAATCAATCCTCTTTGTAGTTTTAAATATTATCTTCTTCCACTATGCACTGATTTTCCTTTTTTTTTTGTCTAATCAGTAATCTCCAGAAATTCTACTAGCTGCAGATCTTACCCTTTTTCTACATCAGCATAATCATCTGTGTATTCTGTTCTTAAATTACACCTTTAAAAACGGACACAATTGTTATTTTGTCAGTGTGTTTCAGCCCTTTCAAACACTGATATAGGAAGACTAAAGTATGTTTGGTGTATGCAGTTATAGCTGCTGTTGTGGTTTGAGCATGAGCTACATGCGAATACTTGCTTTCCTATATTTAAATCCAATTTCATCTTTCTTGAAATCTGTAATTTTAAAATTGACTTATTTTAAAAGTTTCTGTAACGTGCCAACATTGTCTGCTTTTCATCTGGATCTTGAAACACTGATTTTAAAGGTAGTCACACTTAGCAGCCAGCAATACTTCTTGTAGTATGTGTGTATGATTTGATCTTGGAAAGAATACATACCAGTTAGTTTTTACACTCTGGAAACTCTTCCTTCCATTGCTTTGTGACTTGTCTCTGCTTAGGCAGTGGGGTTATTTGCCTGTTCTTATTTTGTTTTGTGTGCTGCCACTGGGGGAGATTTTCAAAGTCTTGGATTCCTGGTGTGATATCTGAAGGACATGAATGGTGAGCACCTCGGGAAAATATGGTCTAATTTGGGCCCATAATATGTGGGTGACCAAAGTTACTAGTCAGGCTTAGAAAATTTAAACCAGTCTTTAATCGTATCTGGGATGTTACAGGATTATTATACTTCTTATCTTTATTTTGCCTTTTTACTAAATGGGAAGTCAGTGGCCGGTGGGAAGAGGAAAAATGGTGTAATCAGGGGCAAGAGGGATGGTCTGAACAGAGAGGAAGACCTCGAACAATGCAGCAAGTCACTGGAAGGGCTGAGAGGTCGTGACGAGTGGGCAGGACCCCAGCCAGACAATTGGCTTTGTACAACATTGAAGGATGGTAGGAAATTAGTCATGATGACTCACTATGAAAGAGTTGTACTCTGACATTATTAGCGGCGCTCAGAAGCGTTTGTATGAGGGTAGCCATGAGGAATGGTGTCTGTAAGGTGCGAGGGGAGAGGTGCCCCTCTGCCAGAAGGTCTGGCAAACCAAGGCAGCTTGTAGACCAAAATGGGGGGGCATTAGGAAACGACAGGGCCATGATATTGCACCTGAGAGGAGCAGCTGCCAGTGGATCAGCAGCTTGTTTAACCTTTGTCCTTGAGGTTTTGTCAACTGGTTTCAAGGAAGATGTAGAAGAGAGATGCAGTAGATGGAAGATGTTTACTGGGAGCTCTTCCTAAGGGCCAGGAGCCACGGGGCAGAAAGGCACTTCCCTCGGCAATTGGACAGATGCAGGCTGGCACCAGTATGTGACTGGGGGCCAAAGGGGATGTGCTGATAATGAAGGCAAGAGGAAGGGTGAGGTTATCGAAAATGGTGACAAGGGGTCTGTTAGTGCCCAAGGGAGAAGGGAGCAAATGAAAGAGCCAGACTCTTCAGTGGTGCCCAGCAACAGGACAAGGGGTAACAGGCACAAACTGGAACACAGGAAATTGCATCTCAACATGAGGAAAAACTTCTTTACTTTGAGGGTGACAGAGCACTGGAACAGGCTTCCCAGAGAGGTTGTAGAATCTCCTTCTCTGGAGATAGTAAAAAACCACCTGGATGCGTTCCTGCCCAACCTGCTCTAGGTGAACCTGCTTTGGCAGGGGGGTTGGACTAGATGATCTCTGAAGGTCCCTTCCAACCCCTACAATTCTGTGATTCTGTGAAATGGAGGAACGGAGAGGTGCTGTGGGTGGAGGGTGCTAGCGTCAGGAACCTGTGCTGGTGGAGGCTGGGCTTGAATGTGCTTGTCCGACTGTGGAAGAGGTTGCTGCACTAACCCCAAATGGAGCATTTGCTACCTGAGTGGATAGGGAAGCTGTACCTTGGAGATGCTGTGGTGCAAGAAACTGTACGCTTAAGACATACACTGATTGCAGAGACCTTGTGCCTGTGGCAAGGGGCATAGACGATGCTGGTTTCCACACTGATCCAAAAAGGAAAAGGGAAAGTACTTGTGAGTAGCCTTATTTTGGCTGGCTAGCTGCTGACATGGATGTCAGGGAGAGATGAGCCAAGAATGTCTTGGAATGAATTCACACGAAGCCACTGAATGGAGCTGTCAGGATCTGCAATGCCAACATTTTAAAATCTTAAAAGGAGAGGGGGGAGGGAGAAGACCCCCCTGAAAGATGGAAAAGAAAAAGAAAAAAGTACTGAAGAAACTGAGAATAGCCGCTGTAGGATTAGTCTGCCCTTTAATGCTCCTACTATCGTCCGGGCCAAATTTTTGTCGCTGAGCATTAAGTAGTCTAGCAGATCTTCCTCTTCCCTTTAGAAATGCAGATCACACTTACAGACAAGGTTAAATAGAACTACTCAGATGGTAACAATTCAACACGTGCTTAAAGTTTTGGAAGATCAATGTTTTGGGAAATGGGAGCTCAGAGGGGAGTAGCTGTGGCAGAGTAGAGCTGGGCTGGAGATCTGCGCTCCAGGTGTAGCAGCATGAGACTGCCCATAAATAAAGTAAATATGGAATCTGTAACAACCTTTGGTGTTCAGCTTGCATGTTTCATCTGGTTATTTATATTTAGAGCAGAACACCTTCAGTATTCCCTGGGCACTACTAGGAATCTTTCTTATGAAACTTTTCATCGAAAATGGAAAAATTGTGCCAAGAGTGCACTAGTTTTGTGGACCCTTTGCAGACTGCTTGTACTGTCTCACAGACTACAGTTTGGGGACCACCACTGTACGCGTTTGCTGCAGCACAGAGACGAGTCTCCGGCCTGGGGTAGGAGTTGGCTCTGGCATGAAGGTAGATTGTTAAACGTGGCATCCAGAGCATAATAAGTGCTGAAAGAAAAAGCTGCCTAGCAACCCTGTGGGCACGGGGGGGAATAATCCTTACTGGTGCAAAACTTCCTCATGGTTGACGGAGCTTCTGCAAGGCAAGGCTATTTTTTGTACCCAAATTAACCTAGTATTCAGCGAGATTTTTTTTTTAAAAAATTGATCATTAAAATAGAGTATATCATGGTCCAGATAATGTGATTAGAGAGAACAAAACAAAACAAAATGAGACCTCAGCGCAGAATTTTTCAGGCTTACCCTGCAACTGAAGAATTCAGCTGGTGCTTGGCCGTGTTAGAGAGTAGCAGGCTTTGGCAGGCGCGGAGGAATTTCCTGAGTTTTGAAAAGAGAGCGCTGGGCACAGGAGAGATCACAGATAAGGCAGATCTTAGAAAATGATTGGAAGTGGAATTCTTTCCTGGTAAATTGGTTGCTTGATGCAGAAACCACCTAGGTTTCTGACAGACCCAAGCACAGCGAGAAGGCTGAAAAAGGGAGAAGAGAAACATGGAGAAAGGACATGATGAGAAAGTGTTTTATCGAGACTTTTAAGTTATTTTGGTAAATCAGCTTAAATCAGTTATGCTTTTAGATTATTTTTATTAGCTGAGTATTTTTTTAGTTATAGTATTAGCAACTACAGTCTGGTTGGAAAACTGAGATCATCTTTATCTCAGAAATTCAAGAATCCCTCAGTCTTCTATAAATAACAGCAGAAGCCTTAAATAGAAGGGGAAACACGCATGACAATGTTTTTTTCCCCCCATATGTAAATCACATGGACTCAAATACTTGATTTGATGTGGTGGTTAAAAATAAGGATAGATTGAAGGGAAATATACTATTGGTGGAGGGTAGCGTGAAATGTGGTAACTTCTGAACACTAGTTTGCTACTTTGGGAAGTACAGCTGTTGTTGTAATGTTGCTGATGCTATCCTTTTTCTGTTTTTAAACTTTTGCACCTGGTTGGCTCCAGTGGCTTAATGTTAGCATACGGCAATGATAATATGTATTTCTTGTGGAAATCTGTGCTTTTCTAGAAGAAAGTGTAACTTTGGAGGTACATAGAGAGGAATTCTCCTCTGAACTGAACTTGCATCTTGGGCTGTCTTTGTCGGATTTTATGCTAGCTAGTGCTTAGACTCTGCATGTCTCCTTATCATACATAAGAAAAGCAAATGCACATTATTTCGGGGTGGTGGGGGGAAAGCCCAGACTTTTTAAGTGTGGGCATAGGTTTGATTTCCTAGGCTTTGACGACTTCAGACTTTCACTTCTTGTTTTGCAGCTACCCCATCTCAACTGCTTTATGTCTGCTCATCTAAATAGATCCACTTATAAATTTTCTGCACATTTTTTTACTGCTTTCTCTTTGCATCATTTTGGTGTGTTTTTTCTTCTTAATTCTGTGCTGCATGGTGAAAAGCTAAAACATGCACCAAAATTCAGTGCGTTCTGCCCTGTCTAGTTGTCGATTTAAAACAAAATACCACAAGCAGTATGCATTTTCAAAAGATGCAATCTGGTTTACTTCTGCCTAATTTTGTTTTACCTGTTGGGTTTTGTTTTTTTTTTTTTTTCCTTTGGTTCTTAGTTACAGTTTTTCAATTTAGACCATTCCTGGGCATGTGAAGTTAAATCTTTAACCCAGTTCCTGTAGCCGGTACACGGTCTTCAGAGGCTTAACTTTGCATCATGCCATGGGGAGAGAGAGCTCCTGAGTTGACAGCATGTTTAAGAGCCCATGGGCAGCGTATTACAGGACTGACCTGACTTGAAACAGTGTAAACAACTAAAACGCTGGTGCTTTGCCTTTCTTAGGAAAGTGCTGGTGGCACAGGAGTCACTGCTACCGAGGCTCTGCCTTCCTCTTGTTGGTACCGAGGCGTTAGCTTGTGCATGCAAAACTCGGCCCAAGTTGAAGAAGTTGAAATGCATTGGCTACCAGTTAGTTTTCAATAATACTACTTCCTTAAAACAAATCAAGCGTGTAACCTCTTCTTGAAGGTCGTTTCTCAAGAACAGACATGAGTGCTGGTGGGTGTTAAGCTCTTGACATAATTCATGCAAATACCTTTTTAAAATAAAAATTTGAGAAGCACACCTTAACCTCCCCTTTCTTTAACATTACTTTTCCTTTGCCAACGGAAACATGGGGGGAACGTTGAAAAGCAACCCAAAAGCAAGCAGATGAGAGAAATCTGTAGTTAATACTTTGAGTGGTCATTTCTTTGTGAAGTAAAGGTACACATTGAGGTGTTTTCTTCTTTACTTGTTTACACGAGGTAGTAAATATTTATAATTTCAAAGGCTAGGTGTTTGTGGTTGTTTTCTGTAGCTATCTAATTGCACTCTGTAAATATTATTCTGGTGTTTCTGCATGCCTCTCCTTGGTTTTCAAATGCATAAGTATATGTGTACAAAGGGAAACTTCTGCACTTCTGTAGGAATGGGCCCATCTGTGATTGCATTGCTTCTGTAAATGTGCAACTGTCTGAAGCCCTTGAATCCTTGGAGTCAACATTTTTAGTTATGTTTGGGTTTTTGACAAAAATCCACAGGCCAGAACTTGTACTGACATGAAGGTGTCACTTTCTGTGCATGGTTTTGTGAATCAGAGGTTTGCTCTAGAGGGAATGCAGCATGGTTAAGGCTAACAGCAGTATCACTGATTTCTCTTGTGTCCTTAGGTCCTTTCTCACAACTTGTGCACAGTGTTAAATGTTCCCCACGATCCAGTGGCCTTGGAGGAGCACTTTAGGGATGACGATGAAGGACCAGTTTCCAATCAGGGTTACATGCCTTATCTAAACAAATTCATCTTGGAAAAGGTAAGTTTTGAATTCTTGTGCTCTGTTTCTCCCTTTGTCAGATTTTGTATCAGAGTGTCTTTACAGTAGACTTCTGCTTGCAGGAAGCATGCTGGTGTGAAGACACTGGTTGTGAGTGCGCCTGTGTGGGGTCGTGATGGGGTGGGTACTCTGGAGAGCCTGTGCCTTAAAATTGAAGGGTGCACTGTTCTCTACTTCTTTTTTCTCTCCTTGGTTTCTATTTCCCGTTACATCTGGTCATCATCTAAGCTGTGTTCATGCAGAACTGTGTTCACTTTAATAAAGCACCTCAGCTTGAGTTCATTTGAAAGCCTCTTGGAGCTATAGATTGTCCCACTTGATACTGTGGCTATAACAGAACATTGTCATAGACTCCTTTGCATGCTGGAAGGGCAAAAATATCTTTAATGTCTATTCACAAGCTATTTTAATAAATAGATACGTTCAAATAGTTGCAGTGGGTGACGTTAGGGAGTGTTGTTAAGTTCTGTCTTACAAGTTCTTCCCTTTCGTGTCTGAGCACTCTTCAGTCTTCTGTTGTGCCTTGTTTTGGGGGAAGCTCTGGAAAGCCAGCAGGGTTTCCCCTACTCTCCTCTCCATCTTGTTCTAAGGTAGGTAGTCACTGGGTCAGATCTGGGCTCTGGGAGCTGTGCGTTTGAGATTTAGGTTGAAATTTCTGAAAGTAAAGAAATTATCTTCCCGGCTTTTTTTCTGACAACTTCTGTTGAGAGACTGGCCTAGACGGTAAAAACCAGCCCACGTGATAGTGCAAACATATCAGCTTCGATACCACTGATTTCTCGTACGCTTGGGGGCTGACCCCAGAAACCCTCAAACTTTGATGTTGTGGCTGCAGATGCATAGATGTTTGCTTTCTTTAATAATGTTAAGAAGCCCTGAACTGACATGCTGCTGAAAGGTCCAATGCAGCAATTGCAGATTACGCTAACTCCTTAGCCCGATTTGCTGATTTTTGCTGCTTCTTTAATCTACATTCAATGCTGGTGGAAAATGTGATATATATAATGCAGTCTGGCAGCTTGGAGACAGGAGAAGCTTCATCTATCTAGCTAAGACTTATCAGCTCCTCTGCCTCTCTAGTTGATGTTTCTCTCATACCCAGTTAATAGTGTCCTGTTTTATGTGTGGGAGTTGTTGGCTGTTAATACGCATACAGGTACCCGCTTAATGTCTTGGTTGTTTGATGCTGGAGAATCTAGCTTTATCTTTAAGAAGTTTGTGATCTAATTTCCACTTTGTATTGGCTGTCTGAGCTCCTGTGAGACTCAAGGGAGACCAAGCAGTTTGTATATAAATTTTGGGGAAAGAGAAAAGACCTTACTTTATTTTGACCAAAGGATTACAGTAGTAGAGTCTGAGCCACAGTGTTTGTTGTTAATACCTTTTGTAGAGTATAGCAAGCCAGTAAGTTAAAAAAAAAAAAAAAACAAAAAACAACAGGTGACAGGCTTCTTCAAATATAAACATGGTTTATTCTTAAAGAGTGTTTATAGGAAGAACAGTTCTGGAAATAAGGAGCAATTGCATTTGAATAACTCTTTATTTGAAAATGAAAGTCCTGGCTATATAAGCAAGTTGGTGTGAGTTTACAGTGTTTAGCTACTCTGGGATACCTTCTTACCCCATGGTAAAAACAAAGGACAAGCTGCCTTGCTTTCTCATGAAAGGAAAGAGCATGACTGCATGTAGTTTCTTGTGGTGTTTTATTCATACACTGATCTGGCTTCTGATAATCGCCTGATAGACTCCTGCCATTAGTTCTTCTTAAAAGATGAAAGTGTTACGGAACAGGATTAAATTACCTGTAACTTCATGTTATTTAATCCTGACTAAATGCTTGTAAACCATTTAGAAATGTACTATTAAAAATTAGTGAAAGTCTTTAGACAGAAGGCTGTGTTTGTGGACTGGAAAAGTCTTGGTTGTGACATGTCATCTTTTAGAGATGACTTTACATCAGCGCCAAAAGACAACATGCAACGGGGTGAAGTCAGTGCTTCGTAGCATGTCTCCTTTGTTTAAAACAAACAAGCAAAAAAGCAAACAAGAAACCCCTTCTTTTTTCATTCTTCCAAGGCGTAGTCTGTTCTTTTAGATGAGGTGGTTGTAGAACAAATGCTATTAATTTATGCTAGTAGGCAAAGCTACTAAGGAAGGACTGGTGCTTCATACCCCCAGACACAGAGGAAGTTCTCTCAATTTCCAGTCATCAGTCTTCTGGTGAATTAATTGATTTGAGCAAGCACAACCTACTCAAGAGAGACTTTTTGGATCTCAAGATATTTTGCTTTAAAACATTAGTAAAATATTTAAAGAATTAATCCTTAGATTTCTTTAAAACAGATATGTAACTGTGGCTTGTAATTTTATTGAGCGGACTTTGTAACCTTTAGAAATCACTTCTATTGTACGCTTAAATGCAGTTGTAGCTTTTCGTATTTTTTAATTCTGGCCTACCATGTGTTATCCTGCAATAAAGCCTCTTTATATAGAATCAAGGAGTTATCAAAAAAGGCACAAGTCAGTAGTTTAATGAGGCAAACTGGTTGCAACTGGTATCCTTTATCCAAACAGGGAATTTGAATAAATAGTTTGAATAATTAGTATTGCCTTATAGATGATTTCTAGTATCGTACTGCTTGTTACTTAGCAGACAGATATATCTAGGATTTTCCTGCTTCTGAAACAAACTGTTCTTGTTTCGTAAGTGTCTCTTTCAGGAGAGAACTGTCGCTTGCCAGTATAATGTCTTCATAATTTGTTTTACTTGGTTTCATAACCATATTTTAGCACATTACATTATTTACAATGTATGTCTTTTAATACCAACTGAAAATGTTTCCTTTTCAATGGTGGAGATGGTGGTATTTTACAACATGCCTTATTTACAGCAGGGAAGAGTCTTAGAGGGGTGAGACAAAGAAGGACACCATTCTAAACCTCAGGTTATCTTATCTTCCAGGCAACTTAGTGAATGCTATTTACGCTACAAATGCTTGGTATATTTTTGGTACTGATCTGATCACTGGTACTTAAGCCAGATATTTCCTGCATTTCCTTATGTTTTAGAGTTATTTGGTAGGATATTGATGATGGTAAATTATATTTTGCATATTAGTAGAAATTAAAGATCTAGAAAATTGTATGGGTTTTACTGCATTTTTTTTTTATTATTTTGTGAAACTACTTGGGAAGGTAGGTGTCTTTTATGTATCATGTTTTTGTCTTTGAGTTTAAGCAGTTTTAAGGTTGGAGGGGTGACTTCAAATAGTGTGGACAAATTATGAAGTACAGTTAAAAGCGTATACTAGTGCACAGGAAAAATTTCTTGTACCAGGATTTGTTCATGAATTAAGCAACAGAATTGTGTGATATTCACACAGGTTTCAAGTAGGATGAGTATTCTGGCCAAACACAGTTGAAATTCTGGTTTCTCAGTAGAGTGTCATAAATTTCTTATTTTAGTTTCACATCGATTTCGTTATAGTAGTCTCACAGTAATTAAAGGTGTTTTGGGGAGTCCTCTTTAAATTTAGATTCCAGGATAGTCTTTGACCCAATCTGGTTTTATGAATATGTGTTTTGTTCATGTCATGAAAGAGCAATGTGTGTATTTGTTTATGACTGTTGTTTTGACATCAGTACCTCCTGTTTGAAAAGTTTATACTTTTACAGTTTCTAAACTGTTAGAAGTACTTTCGTAAATAATTTCAAATATAACTCTAGAAACTGTTCAAATAATTTTAATTTTTGAAACAATGCTTAGAAATGATCTCATAAATTCAGAAAGATTATTCATTCAGAGTAATTATTATGTAGCCACTTACAGTGGAGCATTGCCAGTCAAGGTAGCCAAAGTAGCACAGCGAGACTTTTGTAGCATGGAGTTAGCTCTAAAGCAATTTTGGTTTAGTTGTGGGATTTTCACCTTCCTTCCTCTCCCACCCAATGCAAATGTATGTGTAGAACATAGGTTACCAGGAACAGTTGGTATTGCTACATGAAATTGCTGAGGAAAAATTTTATTCTTTATTAAAGAGAACTATTTACTTCCATCCCCGACTCCCAGTATTCCCAGAACAACAATTTCGTGACTGTATCCTTTATTGATTATTAGACAGCCTGATCGTTTAGAAAAAAAACACAGATGCAAAATTAGAGTTATTTTGGAGAGCAGGGACTTGTGCGCTCATCAGATTATCGCTCCTGAATAACTCCTAAGCAGTCTCTCTGCTCCGGACACTGCATGGGTCCCATGAAGTCCATTTCAGAATCAAGTCTGCATTCTGAAAAAAGGAATGTCTTAAGTGTGACGTTTGGCGCAGCGCGACCTAGTCCACTGCGGCAAAATAGTCCTGAAACCTCCTGCTTGGCTGCTGCTTAATCCTGGTGGCAGTGACACGCTGTAGGTGACCTGGGTTTTGACACCAGTTTCTGAGGTGCATGCGATCCAGCTTTGCGACATGAGCAGAAACCACACACTTTCCTTTTCCCCAGCTAGGGCCTGTGCCTTACTCCGCCTGTCTCCCTGTGGTCACTGATTACTGCTGTGCTTTAAAACATGAGCTGCTCATAGAGCAACCCACCTTATTTATAGAGCTTAGAGCACTTTCCTACAGGCTGTAGGAAAGGAGATTTCCCACCCTTTCAGCATCTTCCTTGGGAGTAGCGTAACCACTAGGACATTTCCAATGTGGAACTGCTCATTGTCTGGGTGGGTCGAGTTGTTTTAGAAAAGAAGTCCAGCTTCATTGGGCAGGCTGGGGAGGACAGACAGGAAAATGCACAGGCAAAAGTAGCCAAGGGATGAGGTGCTGGCAAATTGAAGGAAGGAGAAGGAAACCTGGCTTCTAGCCTTTCTTCCAAAGGGTGTTCATTCACTTCGCTGGTGTTTCATGTAAAACTCATGTTTCTTGTGCGAACAGCCAGGACGCTGAGCTTGTGGCTGTGGCAGCTATAGCGCCTGCTTTCTTCAAAGGACAGCTCTAGCCTGTCGCTGGCCTCTTGCATCATCGCTTACATTGGTGGCCTGCTCTGCACATATGCAAAGTCTATGGCTTTCTTTCATAGTCTCACTTTTAGTCCTGGAAACTGTACTGTAAAGTGCTTCTTGGCATAGGGTTGGTTTCCTGTTTACTTCTGTCTTTTTTTTTTTTTTTTTTCTTTTACTCCAACCACATCAGTTCATCCACTTCCTTAGTCTATCTTTGACTTGGCCACTGTGGCTCACCCTACACTATATTTGACCACTTACCAGACTGGATAGGAAATCATACAGTTTGCAATGGTGGCCTTGAAGCATCTAAGATGCATAGTTTGGCCTGTCATAAGAAAATGTCACTGAACAGTACTGCTGTCGGTACCACAAGAGGTACAAGAACCCGCTTTCCGAAATCCCAAGGGACTTCCATTACAGGGCAGAACATACCTTTATTAGTTACATGTTGGCAAAGAAAGAGCATTGCTAAGCTGTACGGAGATAAATAGATTTCATCTGTAACATAAATGAGTGTTTAAAAAGGAAATAGAGGAAATGAAAGCTTTCACATATATAAATAATTCAAAGATGGGTATGTATGGTTGCTGTGTATGACAAAGGATAGCAAAAACAAGAGGAATATTTTTATCAATAAGGAGAAGATTTGCAAGTCTGAGAAAAGTGGATTAGCATTCAGTAAAAAATGATTACGTGTTTATGAATATCCTAAAAAAGTTATGTTTGAGTAACATGAAGTGGAAAAACTTACTAAAGATCTTTCCCAGCTATTGTTCCAATCTCACTTTTAGCATATCCACATACAGTTTTGGCTATAATGGTTTCCAAATTTGCTATATAAAATCTCAGTAGCTTAGTACACTAGAAGGGCAGTTAGAACTAAGACAGCTGTGAAGATAGTTTGGAAGCTAAAGCTAACATGCTGGGGGAAATGCAGAAGGCAGTGTAGCCTCCTTCACATGAAGTCAGGGTGTTATTAATTCAACCAGAAATTGGAGGTTGGATGTAGATTTTGCTGGAAGAAATTCCTTAGTTGACCCCATGCAGGAAGTCAGACCAGACTGCTACAGTGCTCTTTTTGGACCTTGACGTTTCTCGCAAACTAGAATTTTCTTGGTGCTTTTTGTATGACTTAGCCTGTTAAACTTTGCCCGTCTGTTATTCTGTGCCATTTGTGTATATTAATTTTGTTTTTCTTCAATTTCTTTATTTTAGGTTCAAGGAAACTTTGACAAAGTTGAATTCAACAGGATGTGCTGGACTCTCTGCGCTAAAAAGAACCTCTCCAAAAGTCCTTTGCTGATTAGCGATGAAGATGCATTTAAAGTGTGGGTTATTTTTAACTTCTTATCAGAGGACAAATACCCTTTAATCATTGTACCAGAGGAGGTAAGAAACAAAAACTTAAGCCGTTTAACACCAGTTTGCTTAATGTCCAGTTGAACTATGTTAATGATTGCTACTCTCTAGAGATTTAAGATAAAATAATTGTTTAATATAAAACTTTTATTCCCCTCTTTTAATAATGTATAAGGCCCTGGGTGCTTTTCTTTGTGTTTCCCTGGGTGCATATGCAGGGATTCCCACAGGATACTTTAGATATCGATGGCTGTGTGTGTCTGTCATTTAAGCAGCCTGGACTAAATGGGATGTGTTGTCTGCCCCCCAGTAAATAGCTTATTTTGCTTTCTGTGAGGACTGACTGGTGCCGGGGAGACTAGTCCCCCTACCACCAGCACTCAGAGCTGTTGAGGTTCTTGCTTCACTCAGGAGTAGTATGTGGATGTGACCTTTAATCACTGCGCTTGCTTATACGTGATTAAAATTTTGCAGTTAGTAGATCAGTTGATTCTGAAAAAAAATTCTCCCCTCTGCTCTGTGTTGCCGTGACTTGCAAGATGAGTCTTCGGTCTCACGTCACTCTCCTGATGAAAAGGAGAAGTATGAACTTTTCTGATGTTGGCTGTTTCCAGTCAAAAGCAGCCACCACCTGAATTCTCTTGCTTGAAATGGTTGAAGGAATAATACCAGAGAGATTTCTTTAAGTTTACTTCAAGTTCGTTAACAAGTATGGGCAACACTCAAATAGGTATTTTAACCCTAAAGCAAGGTTTCAGTATTTCCACAATTCTCCCTCTGGGGAAGGGTGAGGGAAGACATAGAAAGATCAGTCATAATCTCTTGCAAAACTGTATACAGGAATCCCAGCACTGGAGTACTGATTAATTAATATTTGCGCACTGTTGCACAGTCAGGGATCAAAACAGTCTGATTTACATGCCACTACAACATAACTGTTGGACTCCAAGCTGTTGTGCCAAACCATAAAGTACAGATAACTCCCCTTCTCTATCAAAATAACTGCTTGGTTTTGCCTTATCACTCACTTTTTGGCAGGAGGCTTTCACTCCGTACAATGTTTCTGGTTTTGCCAGACTGGTGATGACAGAACCAGTCTTCTTCCTTGCTTTCCTGTTTTTTTTCTGTCAGTTCTGGGGGACAGGAGATCAGGGTTATAAAAGCTAAGACAGCTCCTTTCTTAACGGTGCTCGATTTCGCTTTGGTAGGAAGTCAGAGCTGCTAATAAATGTCAAAACTGCGACTCAAATCCACATCTCTGATTTGCCATTGTGTTCCCCACTGTGCAGCCTGGCTTAGCTGAGGGCAGATATTTCACATCTCCTTATTTGTTGGCAAGGTTAAAAGCTTCAGACCTGCCAGATCTGGGGCGTCAGCATTGCTCGCTTGCTCCCCCTCCACCCGCAAGCCCCCAGAGTCACGCTGGCTTCTGTAGCTGATGGTGGGTAATGGCAGTGTGTCCGTTTGTTGGGAGGTGGGCTGCAGCGTCGGCTCCGAACCCAAAAGAGCTTTTCCAGATTTCATAGCTGCTGTTGTTTGCTTTCCTTCCCATCCTTAATGTCCGGGGTTAACCTGTATTGCTCTTCTGCTTGGACTATTTTTAAAATTCTTAGGGTGGATCTGTGTCTGCATCTCCTTGATTATGGCAAGATTTAAATTGAGCAATACTGTTTAAAAAAAGCTTATAGAGCCTGACAAAGAAAGGCTGCTCTGTTCTTATCGTATACAATGCCTGTATTCATTCTAACCTTTTGCCTTAAACCACACAGGTAATGTAATCAGCTGGTGGAGGAATTGCCGTCTATTGAACACACTCCTTTCTAGTTTGCATTGTCCTCCTTGGGTTCTCTGTGCTTCTGGAAAATTCCACATTTACTCGTTTACCCTTTTACACAAAATTCCAGAAGTAAAGATGCAAAGCCTCAATTTTGGTCAGTTTTGCTTTTTCTCTGTGTGACCTTTCATATCTGCCTTTTAGGTTCTTATGTCTGGGGTTTTTTAATGTTAAAGCTAAACTCCAGATTTGCAAAGCATATTTTTTACAAACTTGTAGTTGTTGTCTTAGTGCTGTGAATTTCTACCTGAAAATAACTCTTTTCGATAGTGTTCAAAATGATACTGGTACTTCGTAAAGGTATTTTTCTTTCCATTTATTTTTATGCCTCTTGAGGTCATAATAAAGCTTGATGATATATTTAGTCTTCACCACTTTATATTGCATGCCGTCATTTAATTACAAAATGGTTAGCACGTCATGTATAAAATGAGGGGATTTTTGCAAAATGAAGAACAGAGTAGAGGGTGATGGAAGCATCGCTGTTCTGTGATGTTTATGTTTTGGTGAGACCAGTGTAAACCTCTCATGGGTGACTATAGCTTCCCCGCCAGGGAGCAAGCTTTCCTTCCCTCCTGTCTGTTGCTCTTATCGTTGGCTGATAATATTGCAATTTACTGCAGTTTCTGGCTTGGAGTCCTTTGTGTGGGATCCGTCCATTTCCCCTCCTTCCTCCTTTCCACCCTATAGGCTTTTGGGTCTTGGAAATTTTATTTCCCCTTTATAAGTAACTAGGAAACTTGCTTCATACTTTCAGGTTAGAAGGGTGATCGCTTGAAGATTTTTGCATCCCATCTTGTGGATGGGAAGATTATAATAGAGAGAACTTCTTAGGTCTCCAGTGAATGTGTTGGTAAAACTTCATGTGGCTATGAGGATACCTTCTGCTCTTCCTCCTCGGAACTGCTCTTTGAGACCTGCTTGGGAGTGTATTATTTATTTATTAAATAAGTGGTTTCTGCACTCATTTGAACAATTTCATATCTGGAAAACTCTTGCTTGGGTGCAGTTTCACTTTGTTTGCACTGCAGTGACTAAAGATTGAGGCTGTTGTCCTTCCTTCTTGCCCGTGTTGTGTACTTTTGCACTAGTGCTGCTGTGCACTATGCTGCTTTGATATTACACAGCTGATTGTGGTGGGACTGTTACCCCCATCTGCAAAGCGTTCAGTCTTGATTCCCTGCCCAGGTGCTAAATGGGCAGCAAATTCAGAACAGCTGCAACTCAACCAGAGAAAGGAACACAGGCTACTTTGCTGTTTCTAAAGCTTTCCTCAGCCTGTGTCTCCAAAATTGTTCCAAAGTGAAGAAAGCGGTTACAAAGAGGGAATCTGAAAGCGGCGGAGAGGTGACAAAAGGGCCAGAAACTTCTCATTTAGTAGAGACCGGACTGAAAGCCAGAGGCAGTGTCTGGCCTGCGCTCCTCCTGGGCTGTGGACGGAGCGATGGCAGCCCTGCACTTGAGGGGAATAAGGTTAGTAAAATCCAGCATGGGGAAGGGCCTGGGTTGGGGTGTGCAGTTTTGCGATGTGACTTCAAGCTTGAGAGGATCTTTCTGTGTTACGGGGAGAAGTCAGATCACGGAGAGACAGGAGCTGATGGCTATGTAGGGCACTGGGCTCGGCTGGTAATGGCCTTGGGCTCCAATGTTGCTTCTGCTGGCCACTGGTGGGCAGTTAGGAGAGTTGGAAAGGAGCAAAGATCCCTGAATGTCTATTTTGCAAAGGTGCTTATGTCCTAGGGAGATGCAAAATGGTATAAAATCTGAAAGCTCCCTCCTCTTTCAAATGAGAAGCCTTGGTGTGCATGAAGTGAAATGCTTCTGTGAACTGTGTAAATGTGGTATTTCAAAGAGATTCAGATAGACTGGAGAAAAACGATGCTGTATTTTGTTCGCTGTAGTTAAAATTAGTCCTGGTGGACAGCTTTCAGAATCAATGCAATTCTGAGCTAATAACAGAACTGCCTCCTGGTGCAGTGGGCAGAGCTTTACCAAGCAGTTATACTGTTTCATGTGCCTGGAAAGCAGCAGGGGGTGGGGGGGAGCTCCTTCCGCTCCCCGCAACCCATCTTTTCCACTAGATCATCTGAGAGGTAGACATCCAAGTGTGTGTTTCCTTCAGCTCTTGCAGGCATTACCTCTTCCATGAGAAGGATAAAATAAAGGGAATAAAGGTGGAGAGAACTACAGCCGTAAGAGGAGAAATATTTCTAGTCTGTCATGAGCTCACCTCTTGGTCGTTACAGACTCATTTGTGTGCCTTGGTATTGTTTAACCAGACGTTCTCTGTTTTATAAAAAGGTTTCCAAACACTTCCCCTTTGTTATTTCTGGACATGTGACTGCAGCCTTGGGAATGCTTTATCGCCTGAAAGCTGTGGCCTGTGGTTAGCTGTGTCTGTGGGCCGTCCTTCATGGTGAAACTTGTAGATATGTACACTGCAAGCTGTATACTCTTTGTGTGTTGTAATCTAGTGTTTGCATAACTTGTTTTAAATAAGCTGAACGTATTTGCTGTCTTTGCTTTTTAAGGCTGGCTTCTTGAGGAAAGATTTGTACAGTCGTTTTTCACGTGTCCTTGAGCCTTCAGCTGGCATTTCTAGTCCTAGTTAGGGCGAAGAGGGTCCAAACCTTGTGTGGCCTTCTGTGCGTTTGAAAATGAGGTGGTGTTTTTTTAGACTGAGGAGGGGGAAAGTCTGAAGCTGTCCAGTGGTGATTCTTCTGGAGGCATTTCTTGCAGATAAAGTTCTTTTGTGACCATGTTTGCTTCCTTGTTCTGCATTCTAGTATCAGAAACTGATACACGGAATGAAATACTGGGACGAGAACCTTGGCCATTCAGAAATAAAATGAAAACTGATACAACTAGAATGAAAGCTGCTTGTCTGGGGTTTTAATTGACTCATGATCTCTACAAGTTGATGCTTAGAAAGATTTTTAGTCATGACTTGCATTGGTTCTTCCCATTTCACTACGCTTTTCCTTGATTGCTGCAAAAATTAAGACATTTTTCAGCTTATGCAGCAAGTTGTCCTTAGGATTTACATGTTTACATGTACACTGTTTTTTGAGTTGACCTTTATTATACTACTTAATGGTAACTTAATTTTAAAAAAATAAAGAAGATAATGGCTTACACTGGATAATGAACACAGTTTTGTTGGTGGAAAGGAGGAAACATATTTGGCTTAAAAGTAAGTGATGTTCTGATGGGATGGAAAAAAGGAATTGATGATGACTGTGAAAGGGGATATGATTGCTTTCATGTCTCTTTCCCAGTAACATAGGCTTCCACAGAATTTTGTACAATGTGAATATGTTATCCCTAAAAATAAGGGTTCTTCACCAAGAAGAGATTAAGAGCCAATCAACACACTGAGTCGAGATATTTGTCTTTATTTCAGTTCTGCAGATTTGGGTGCTAGGCATCTAACGCAGCCAGCAAGCCTCTTGGGAAACACATAACGTCTAGTATACAAAAAGGTAACAAGGAAAAATCACGTTAAATTAGCTGATTGTCACTTGTAGTTATATAACAAAAACTTGTTTGCGCAGGTTCTAATTTCTGTCTGTCTCATTATACTAAGGTGGTCTTACATTGACATATAAAATGTGCTCCTAGAAGTGTGATTTTAGTTATTAAAATTATCTAAGGTGACTAGAGGCTGTACCTTCATCCCATCAGCTACCACTAGGTATTCTGTTGGGGTTCCAATTGGAATAATGGCTAACTTCAAGATTGGATTATTTGTGTTTATGGGCTTTTTGTTTTAGGGACTTTCTATTCCCGTTGCCATGGTTTCAGAGCAGGCCGTCATGGTCACTCAATTTTGTGGATTTTTACCTCTTTTCGACATCAAATAGACTTTTTACATCTGCTTGGTTAATATCACAAACCTTATTTGAATAGTATGAACCAGAATAGCCTTGTCTGCTGTGCTCTGCTGGGCATGAAGGCCTCCTTGGAGTTATTTTTCATTTTTCATCTTCTGAGAGACCCACTTGTATATCAGAAAAGTATGTGAAACATCTATGATACTTCATTGCCCGTGGAGGATAGTGCCAGGAATACCTGGAAAATTAAAACAAGTAAGTATTGAAACATGGGAAAAGAAAGTGCCCACTGCAGAAGATGCCGAACAGGCTGTGTAGCTCATGTTATAGAGCCTCTGTTCTTTTTCTCTTGGCAAAATTCTGGCGGGAAAGTTTATGTGGATTTGAGATGGAAGATGTTTTTCATACTGTGGAGCCAGTTGATCCGTAATGGAGTAGGTAGTGTTAGCAACTGTGTTTTTATGTCTGTATCCAAAAGTAAGGTCCAGTCAGAATAGCAGCAACCGTTGCTTCACATTTGCTTTTCGACACTCTGCTTTTTGACCACGAGAGTAGGTTATGTTTGAGCCAGTAGACTTAATTTCAGTTATTTGCTGAGTTGACATGTCTCTTTGTGGAGGAGGGGAAATGTCGTTTGCTCGCAGATGTTCCTCATTTGAGCACATAATGAATTGTCTCTTATTTGCTTCCACACTGATCTAACTTATTTCTTTATATTTACCTTGTATGTTTATACCCCATCACAACACTTACTGTTGCTATTGAGCAGGAA
>NW_009649851.1:449350-458617 GCF_000708025.1 Charadrius vociferus | reverse complement strand
GGGGACTTTGGTTAGCCATGTACTTGCCTGAATGCAAGATAAAGCTTGATTATTTTTTATTTTAGAAATTAAGTTATAATATGTAGAGTTCCTTCTTCAGTTAAGACAAATTAATGTATGTTAAAATAATGAAATATTTTATGTACTTTAAAGGTATTATAGGATATTTGTGGTCATGTTAGTGACTTGTAAATGGGGGCTTAACAGACTTAAATGTTTAGATCTGTTCTAATAGTCAAAATAAGGTAAAAATGTGTAGAAATAACACTAAAGGAAAGGATATGTGGTCTTATTTTTAGTGCCTTACATGATAATGTGTACTAGTGAAGAGTTTTGCATTGCTTCTTTTCTAGACCATTAGTTTGATATACGTTTTGTTCATATGGCTTGGGCAAAAAAGTGAAAAAATCCGTTCAGGTATGATTTTTTTTGTGTGTCCCTTTGCAAGTGAGTCCTAGTACTTTGAGATAATTAACCAAAGGAATTTGAGAGCTGCATGCCTCAAGCAGTGTGATAGGTTGTGAAATCTTGGAACAATACATTTTAAAGTTAAAGTTCATTAAGTTTTAATGATTTTTTTTTTTTTTTTTTTTTTGTAAATTGCTGTCTGGCATTCTGGCAGATATATTATCTCCCTAATTAAGACTCAGTTATTTTTGCTTTCCTTTCAGCTAAAGTACAGGACCATAGTTCAGAACTAACACTGCTCAGAGGGACTGAGCTCATGGCAGAATGCATTTTCAACATGACGAAAAAAGTTACTCCTGCATTGATGCCAGAGCTCATTTCAGCTCCTCAAATCCAGGTTTTAGGAGGTTTGTTTTGAAACAACCTCGCAGTGCTACTTTCTTGCACGCTGTGAAAGGCTTTTTGGTTGGTCTTTTTTTTAGGTAAAACTTGTCTGGGGTAGGAAGTAAGCTGCTTCCTGCCTTTAACTGAATGCTGAGGATTTATGGTAGTTGATGCTCAAAAGCCTTGAATTAATTTTTTTACTTAAGGATTTTGGAGAGTGAAAGTCAGCAAAGTATATTTTAAAGATTTTTTTAAAGGAATTAGGTACAGAAATCTAGTAAAAGTTGTATGTTGGCAGCTTGGGAGGGCATGCTAAAATTTCCTTGCGATCATGTGACTGTATGAACTTCAGCGACTCAGAGCTGTGCATGGAACCACTGCAAAGCTCAGTTTTCTGACCTGTTCTGGTGAAGGGTCCGAACGTGAGCCGCGGTGAAGATCGCAGAGCAGAGCCCTGGCGCTGCGGCAGCGGAGGGCCCATGCCACCCTCTGTGTCCTGGGCACCCAGCCCGCGGGGAGTTGCCTTCCCTGGGGGATGCTTTCCTCAAATGGCAGAGAGACAGAGTGCAGAGCTGAAAGTTGTCTTTGCTGATTACTGTAAGCCTCGTACACTGTTGTTAGTTGTGCTTGTCTACAATGTGAACGCCACTATTGCAGAGGCCTCTGTTCAGATTGTGTCTTTGCTAGTAAGAATTGCGTGAGGAGCTAAAAATACTGAAATGACTTACTCGGTGAAGCTGAAATGAAAAGCAGTGCTCTCTGCAACTTCTGTACCCACCCTGGAGGCGTATTCTGTGCATGGCCAGCCTATCTTCTCTTAAGACAGTCTTTACGAGGAGGGTACCGCAGCCACATCTCAGAGGGTTAAGCGCTTCCTGCTCGTTCAACCAAGCAGGAACTTTCCTCCAGACTAGCTTCTCCATTTTGCTGTAGCATTAGTCCGCGTGCTACTAGAGTAGGTGCTTTGAGACTAAGAACAGTTACTGAGCTGAAATAGTAAGAAAAGCCCACCCATCTGTAGGGTGAATTTGGTTTCCACCACTTTTCAATGAAGCGCATTCACGCTGTACACCATAGTAATTTTTGATAATGGGATCCAGACTCCTGAGTCACTTAGTGTTTCTAAAACCACACCTAAAATAGGTAACTGAAAGTGGAGGAAACTGTCCTGAAGGGTAACCTTCAGAAAAGCAGCGCTTGAGGAAATCTGTGTTATTTCCATGTGCACCTGAAAGGATCGTGGTGCTTTCCTTCACCACCTCCACCGGGCAGCGCATCCCTCCTGCCTGTAGAGAAGCAGGGCAGCCGGGATGAGCCCTGGTCTGCAGCTTTGTGGACCGACCTACCAGGAGGACGTTCTGTGCTGGCCTTGTGGTGGCTGGAGAGAAAGGCCAGCCCTTGGGGGACCCAGTGCTGCCCTGTCCCTGTGGTGGGCTGGTGCAGGAGGGTGCTCCAGTGTGGGGTTACTCAGCACCTTCTCCCCAGGCTTCCTCCTTAGGGAGGGCGCAGGCGGCTTTACTGTCTGCTTTGGCTGGTGGCCGAAGGCAGTCGCGTTCCCTTCGAAGCTGGCCAGGATATCAATGAGCCATTACCCAAAATAGCAGAAGGCCACATTAGCCTGGTCTGTCTTCAAAACTGGGTTAAATGCTGTAATTGGTATCCTGTGACTTCAGTTCTAGAAAGTTAGAAACCCGGCTTTTACTTTGCTGTGTAGAGGTTTTTGTAGGAAGGCTCTTGCCAATTATTTTGTTTAAAGAACCATTAAAAGCATTTTACATGTGCTCAGAGCTGTAGGTGGGCTTAGTTTAAAATATTGCAAACTAGTCTAAAAGGAGAACAGTGATGGGTTTAAAAACAACATAAAAAACAGACAAAAGAAGAAGCCCAGCCTTCTCTCCCTCTTTTTCATTTTTGTGTTTATTTTGACTAGTCTTGCTAGTGTTATTACCCTGTGCATGGTAATGCTTGCAGAATGATGAAAGATTAAAAGAAAATGAGTTTATTTTGGAAACAATAGAAGTGGTCATGAAAAATGTGTTCTTCTCTTGATACATCTCCCAAGAGTGTGTCCAGTGATGGAGTGCTTGAGAGCTAGAGAAGAGGGGTCAGGTGAAGACTAAGATATGTGACCATATCTTGGTAGTTTTTCATTTTGCTTCTTGTCCAAACTGCCATATTTTCTTATGTTTTCTAATCTGTTTGCTTTTTATCTTGCATGAATACTTTCTGAGACTTCTTGCTTTCTCACGCTTGATTTGGAAGCTGTTGCAGGGGAGGTCTCATGTGTTCTGTAGGAATCTGAAATATTAAAAGAGGTTGTCAGGTTCAATTCTTTGTTTCTTTACTATGAAGAGAGTAGCTGTGGGATGGGCTTGGCAGTCAAAAGTTCAACTGAGACAGGAGCCTGAAATCTTTGCTAATTAAACTACCTACGTTTAGGGGCCTACGTGTGAATGTAGGAATCTAGCTTTAATGATAGTCTCTAGAGAAGTTTAGCTTACAGCTCTGAAACTCATGATTTCTATGCCTGCTGAAAATGGTTAATTTCTGTTTGTGTTTCTTTACAGATTGAATATTTACTTAAAAAACTCACTGAAGCAATGGGAGCAGGCTGGCAGCAAGAGCAGTTTGACCATTATAAGATTGCTCTCAACACCAGTCGAGAAGGTCTTTCTGCATGGGAGTTGATTGATCTCATCGGAAGTGGGCAGTTCAGTAAAGGGATGGACCGACAGACAGTGTCCATGGCAATCAATGAAGTCTTTAATGAGCTCATATTAGATGTACTCAAACAGGTAAGAACCACAGAGAACTAATGTTTTAAAGTAGAACAATTTATTGAATAAGTAGAAAATGTTCAACTTTTACTGAAATTTCTTTACCTGATGGAAAATGAGCAGGGGGAAATCAGGTAAATTACTTATAAGGGTTCTTTAATATGGGATCATTTTTATAAAAGAGGAATTGTGCTGCAATTCAGATTGTTGTAATTGTGGCAGTATTATGAATGAGTTGCTTGTTGGGAGAGTTTGCTTTTAGAAAGTAAAAGAACTGTACTCTGACTTGAAATACAGCCTTTTATGTACTTGTATCAGCTGCTTGTTAGCTGACAGAATAGCTGCAACACAATCAGTTCTTAAACTGGTGAAAACTCTTCAATCTTTGAAAATGCTTTTTTTCTAGTTTCAGTTATGTTGTAGCAAATATAAGTTGTGATGATGATAACCTCTGTATGCAAACAAGGGGTTCTGGACAAAGGGATTGCTCCAGCTGAAAGGTCTGCTTCTAAGTTGCCCCATTTCAAGAGAGCAAAAAGGTGTAGAAGAGCTCCAGAGCTCTCTCACTTCTTGTTCTGTGTAGCGGGTTATGTGACGGACAGCTTACCTGTACTCAAACACAAGAAGTCATGGTAGTCTTTATATTCTTAGCAAACTTCAGTTTCTTCAGATTTCCAGTGGCTGGATTATCAGTTTAGGAATGGCTTTAGAAACTGCATTTCTTTCATGGGAAGTATAAATATCACAGGGACCTGAGGGGTCACAGCGGCGCTTACCTAGAGAGCTATTTAAAATTTACTTTTACCTGACAGCGGATTTTTTTCATCTTTGATTTTTTGGCTTCTTGGTGAGGAGAGAAACAAAGGCTTTCTTGGCAGGCTTTCCTAAGCTGTTCTGAAGAAATCATCAGAAGGTCTTGGCACAGGAAATTCTTTCAGAATATCCACAGAACAATGCAAAAGTCTATTTTTGTTAACTGCTGGTTGCTTGTGAGGGCTGGGGACACACACACGCTCATAGTCTGTTGAGGTGTCTAGGGCAAAATGAAGTCATTCTGCTGTTTAATACTATGAAAATAAAATAATCAGTGTCAGGTCAGTCCTTCCATTTGAAACTTGTGAGGAAATCGGATTTCTTTTCAGTTTTGATACTGCATTGTGCCTCTCTCTTCTTCCCCCGTCCCTACCTCCTTTCTTTTTTTTTTTTTTTCTTTTTTTTCTCTGTCTCCTTTCTTTCCTCTCTTGGTGGCTGGGCCTCATTCTCAAGGATGTCTGAGTGCCTTTGAATGGTTCCTTGACACTTAAAAATAGTTTGTGTCAAGATTTGGCCTGGCGCCTCCCGGACAGTCAGTGGCCTAATGGAGAACGGAGTTCCCTGTGTGTCTTACAGATGTCTGGTTCGGTCACAGCTTGTACCCTGATACCTGTTTGTTTCTTTGTCCTGTTTATTGCAGTATATGATTACTTCAAGGTATTAATTAATGACATATTGTATTGTAACCAAGTGTCATACTGTCCTTTTTATTGTACACTTATCCTGGTTCTCCATTCTTATGGTGGATAGCAGTGATAATTAAATTTGTGATACTTAGTTTTCTGAAAGATGTGTCCTTCATGTGATAGTTGGTGTGAAAAGATCCCCAGGAGCTGTCAGTGGGCTCTTGGAAGATGAGAGGCAGCTGATGTACTGAAATAATAGGTAATGATTTTGCAGAGATTTGAGGGGAAAATACCAGAACGACTTGGCTTTGAAAGTCAGTTCAGTATGTCAGGAAGGGGAAAAACACCTGGTTGTGACTTAGACTGCGCAAGGCATGAAAGAGTGAAGCTGTGGGGGTCCTTCACACGCCCTTGCGACCACCCAGACCTCCGGCCCGAGTATGGAGGCGGCAAACAAAGCTGTGTCTCAGCGCATTCCTGTTTAGGAGAAGGGGGTGGGATGGCACAGGGGAATAGGCACGGCCTTGGCTCTGGCCACCTTTATCTGGCTAGAAAAGCTGAGCACAGATGAGCTGTATGTGTAGGGAGGTTGTTTCTTTTTTGTTTAGTTTCTTCAGGTTTTTTTTTAAACAAAAGAGCTTCTCCAGCTTCCTGAACTTTTCTTCCCCTTAGGCATGTACAGAAAGATACCTTTGACTTAAATATACCACAACACATCTATTTGTTTGCTTGTATCCAAAATTGCTATAGCTAAAAGCCAGTACAGAAAAAATGTTCCTTGGTCTCCTTTCCAACTTTTCCATCCTACTTTGAATACGGTGCTTTCTGTGTGGCTTGTTCATAGCTATATTGATGACGGTGTTCCAGTTTCATCTGTGGTTTGACTTCTTTCTGAAGTTAGAAGTCAGACAAAAGTATGTAACTAATTAGGGAATACGGTTTCAGAAATGGCAGGTATAGCTGAAATACTGGCAAACTTTGAAACTCTAGATTCAAAAGTGACTAGGTCACAGCAGTGCCCCTGATAAGATCACTAAAAAATCAAACACCTGAAAGAATGACCAATTATTATATCATTCTCTTTGCACCCTTTTCCATGAGATGGTCTTTGAGTTGCTGTAAGCACACTGGATAATGTATAACAGGGTTACTATTATAACTGCACTTAGTATTCCTGCTTATATTTTAGATATGGTAATATTCAATAGAGGCTGACTTGGATGATTTGCTCATGATGACAATCCTATTTACTGTCATTACAGAAGATTATAATTTTTATTCTTTTATTGGTATAAAGCTCAGTGGCAAAGTACAGGCTTCTCTTCTTTTGAAACAGTCTTGTTAAGGCTTATGAATGTTTTTCTTATATAGAAAGTTGAGTTGGTCATCTTTCAAGGAAAACAAAATACTGTGAGCAAAATCTTGGCATTGTTTAAATCGAGGTACAACTGTTCCTTGAAGGGGAAATCCAGGCTTCACCAGTGTTCCCGTATCCCATTCAATAAAGATGCTAGGAGTATGCTTCTGTTATCAGTTTCTCGTTGAAGTATCCTGTATGAGATCACTTCTTCAACGGGGTGTGTTGGCAGGGTAGAGCCACTTTCTGGACAAAGGTGCTTCTGCTTTGTCCCTGGGAATGTCCCCTAACAGGATGGATTTACAGTGCGTAGATGCAGGCATCCACATGGGACTGATTTTTAATAACGGCTGTCATTAAAGTACTACAGGTGAGTCTTAGCAATGGCAAATGTCTCTGCTTGACTGAAGATAATTAAATAGTAAAGGTCACCAGGGAGGACCGAAGAGTCATGATAATGGCTTAATAACGACAGAATAAGTGTTCAGTTCTTCAGATAACTGTTACCTAAAAACTGGACACAAGAACAGGGAGTAGTTTCTCACGGGCTAAACAATTAGCAGTGTGCTGGTATTGGGAGCAGAAGTGTGTAGGTGAAGTATTCAGGACCTAGAGCTAACTTTTCTGGGTGCTCTATTGGGCCTTTAAGCCACATAACCAAATGACCAGGCTGTTCAGCCAAGGCCGGGCATTTCAGCTGATCTGTTGCTTTTTACAGGGCTATATGTTGAAAAAAGGTCACAAAAGGAAAAATTGGACGGAACGATGGTTTGTGCTAAAACCCAATATTATTTCCTACTATGTAAGTGAAGATTTAAAGGACAAGAAGGGAGACATCATACTGGATGGCAACTGTTGTGTAGAGGTAAAAAAAACAAGCTGCCAGCAACTATGAATTTCTCTAAAGATAAGAATTAATCCTTTTTTTGGTGTGTCCTGATATCTTTCGTTAATGGAGCTTTTTTTTCACTTTACATAAACCAGTTTATAAATACCCTTGTAATAAAAGGTACTCAGTGCTGGTATTTGTGTCTCTGTAACAGATAACTGCATACGTGGGGCTCGATAATGTAACTTAGATTTCAGTGTTTGCAAGGCTAATCCTTTTGTTACCTATTCTAGGCCTTGCCTGACAAAGATGGAAAGAAATGCCTTTTTCTCATAAAATGTCTTGATAAAAGCTTTGAGATCAGTGCCTCTGATAAAAAGAAGAAGCAGGAGTGGATTCAAGGTGAGGTTTCAAAAATCTTAGTTATGTGGAAGTTAAGGTGTAAGCTGAAGTCTTACAGCTGTGCTTTGCTCAAATTTGAAATTCTTGGTCTTGCGATTTTTGACGTCTCTGTTTTGGACACATGGAAAGGATCTTTAAGGAGCCTGAGACTCAGGAAGAACTAAGGATCCACGTAAGGGGAATCTGTCATTTAGGTGCCTCATTTTAGGCAGCCATAACCAAAATTAAATGGATATTATTGTTGTTTTCTTTTTCTGTATTGGCTGTACTTCTAGGGATGCGGAAGGGATGGTGGAATACATTGTAAAATGTTGCTTTTGGGGAGAAAGGGAAAGCTTGTTCATTTCAGCATCATAAAATACTGGCTTTGCTTCTCAGTTTTGCTTGAGGGAGTATGGTTTGATGAGCTGAGGATAAGGCTGGGAATTGGGGCTTCCTTTTCTGTTCCCACAGAGAAGGTACTCCTGTGAGACCTTCCCAGATATGTGCTGAGTGATAGTCACATGCATCTTCTGTGGAGTGAGGTAAAGCCACTGTTGCCAATGCTATTGAAGTATGTACAGCATTTAAATATTTGGAGCTATGTGCTTTCATGTGCACTTCCCTCTTTACCTGAAGCACGTGACCAAAGTCAGATGTATGACGAATGATTACTTGGTTCCGAAAGGAGATCTTTTTTCACAGTTGTAGTAGGTGAATAAAATACAAAAATAATCTGGGACTCCTCAGCTGTGCTCTCTGAATATTTTCTCACTGAATGTAAGTGAATGAGAGCTACTGTCTTACTGGGAGAAAGTCTTCCCTTGGAGTATCAGTAAGAATAAAGTATTCAGGTTGGTTCTAGGGAATTAAGTGATGTATATGTTAAATAACATCTTACCGCTCGCTATGAGTCCCTGAATCTAGGTTGTAAGAAGAAGTGTTGGAGGATGTTTTTAGCAGCTAGGCATACAAGTAACCTGTATGTCCATGGCCCCTGAGAAGTCAATATTGAAATTGGCATAATGCACTGGAGTTTCCGGACCTTATCCTTGTGGCACACAGGCAATACTGAAAGCCAAGTGGCTTTCGCTTTTGGTTTGTGTTGAGAGCTAGCCTGATGAGAATTAGGAGAAATGACAACAGTTTACATTAAGACAGAGCCCAACAAATACCACAGCACCACAAGTAATTAACTCTCCGGAAAGTTTAGTATTTTCCTTTATTGATGTTCTCTTCCTCTCCCTTTGTCTTGCTCCTTTCCAGCCATACAGACCACTGTAAACCTGCTGAGAGCGGGGAGCCCTCCACCCCACAAAGAAGCACGCCAAAAACGAAAAGAGTTGCGCCAGAAGCTGTTAGCTGAGCAAGAAGAGCTGGAGCGGCAGATGAAAGAGCTGCAAACGGCCAACGAGAACAAGCAGAAGGAACTGGAGACCGTGCGAAAGGTGGGAGTGGGAGCTGCTAACCTTAAAGCTTAATCTCTGTGGTTGAGCTGAGCTTCTTGAAGTATAATTAGGCATCAATTTCCTGTTCAGGTGTTCCGACACATTGAGCAAACCCCTCCAGAGGAGGTGAGCTTGTGTCGGCATCAGCCCCCTGAGCAAGAGATCTGCTGGTAGAGCCTGCAGTAGCGCCTTCCGCGTTGGCTGCAGCAGTTCCTAAAGACTGTTCCGCAGGCGTGGGGGTACT
>NW_009649851.1:432459-449256 GCF_000708025.1 Charadrius vociferus | reverse complement strand
TTCAGCAGGCGTGGGGTTACTCACATGGCCTGGCCCTGTCCCCTGTAGTCATGAGGGTATTGCTAAGCTAGTGTAGAAGAAAGCCCCAGCTGAGTGGATGGTGTTAGGGGACTGGAGAGTCTAATATTTTCAGTTACTTGTGGGTTTTTTGGTTTTTCTTTTCTTCTGTCAGAAGCGTCTGTCAAACTTGGGGCTTTCCACTAAGATTTTCTTACATAGTTTTCCAAAGTTAAGTTACGTGAATTGTATGTGTGGGGGAACTCTTCACACAGATGTAGTTTCCAGAGATACAAATTCAATTTACAAAGATTCCAAAGGTGCAAAGTGATTTTTGTGAGTATGTATAGACATAATTTTATTAATTTGGGAGAGATTTATAGAGCTGAGGCATAAAGCAACCATTTATAAACTGTTTAAATGCATCTTCCCTGTAAGTGCTGGATTGACTTCTAAAAGCCTGAGACTTGGACTAGAAATCTTTGAACATTAGCAGAAGACTTGCTGAATACATTGTTTTCCTTGTAGACAGCTTTTGAGTCTAACGGCTGGCAGGAGACACCAAGGTGCCTCTGCTGGGGCTGCACGCTCTAACAGTAGATGGAACGCTGATGGAGCTTTGTACTTTGGAACAACTGGTACCTCTGCACTAATTCTCCCCAGAGACTTGGTTACTATCCAGATACACTTTCTATCTTTCTTTTTAAAGACTTGCAAGAAGAGTTACTATGGCTTTTACTGCCATGATACCTTTTAATGAGGAGTGTGCCTTGGTAATAGCTTAGAATGCCGTCGAATGCCTCCCTCCCCGCTGCTGCCTAACATTTCAGCTGCTGAGTCCTTGCTGCTAGAGCAGTCCTGATCTTTGCTCTGTGCTCAGTCTAAAGAGTCTTTTGTTCACTATCTTCCTAAATTAATTTGACTTTTTTGTGTTCCCATTAGGACAAGTCTGCATCATTGCTTGAGTTTTTCCCAAGTGAAAAACACTAATTTTAGCCCTTAGAAAAAAACTGTAATGATCTTTGTGGCGCAGGGGAGGAGAGCTATAAATATAGTGGGAGCATGTTAAAGGTGCTGAGTCTAGAAAGAAAGCAAAAAAAAATCATCCAAAATGTATCTTTTTTTAAAGTCTTGTCATTAAGTCACTATTTGTGGTGAGGAGAAATTTGTCTTTTTTTAATTAACCTTGCACTGACAGTACTGATGTGGGTGTTATTCTGCTTGCCTTAAATGGAGCCTGACAGTGGAAAACCCTTTACAAATTTATTTTTAGCACCTATGTTTAAGATTCAGAATGCAAAATATGCTTTAAAGGGTAGCCTATATTACCTGCAAGTTACTGGTAAGTAATATACCTGTTAACAGCAATCGTAGGATTTCTGTGTTGAGTTTACTTTATGGAGAAAAAGTTAGGGGGTAAGATAATATGAGAGCAACCCCAAAGGAGCAGTAAGATGTTGACCGGCTCCAGGAGTTTTGTAGAAATCACAATGGGGTAAACTAAAGAGAGTTGTGGCAAGAAGCACCTTTTGAAGTGGACCGGATTAAAATGACTTCTCAAGGAAAGTAGTTTAGTCTCTGACATGAGCTACTGCACTTTGACTAAGTGGAATTAGTGGGGAGGTACTGTGTTGGAGGAACCTGAAGTGTTTGATTAGTTAGTTAGAAAAATGTTCTTCAAGGAAAAAGCTTTATAAATGGCTCAGGAAGCTGAATTGTTCTGGAAAGCTTAGAGTTAGATTGGCTCCCGATGGCAGTGGGCCACCACTTACACAGCATCTGCCAAAGTGCACTCTGAGACTGGTTTGTATTTTGATAGCTCTTGCAGTAGAAAATTTCCGAAGAATAAGAGTCTTTGTCTAAAATAGTTTTTTTTTTTCATATTTGTAATGGAATTTTGAGATACAGAGATTGAACCAACTGAAAGGTAAGTTTTCTTACCAAGAGAGCATGTGCAAGACTTGTGCACCCTTTCTGTTTCAATTTGGGGTCTTGCATGGGATTCAGAGACTCTGCGCTAACTAACCCCTGCCGGAATGGTGTGTTCCTGTTGATTCCTCCCCTCCTTCCCCACCCCCAATATTTGGGACTTCTCCCTAAACTGTGTGGTTGTTGCCAGTAACCTTACCTGCCAGGAATCGATGTCCTCTGACATGAATTATGCAGGAAGTCGCTGATAAAGAGTGCGCAAACAATGTATTTTCTTGTTGAGCTCTCTGGCAAAAGCCTAGCGCCCACCCTTGCCTGTGACTCTGCACGTTCGCCCTCTCAGCTCAGTATTGGCAATGTTTGTTTAATTTCAAAGTGGGGAAGGAAATCAAAAGAAAATTTCACTTAAATAGGCATCTTGGATTTGACTACAATTACATGCTTTTACATGTTCTGGCAGAGGAAGAATACTACTTCTAACAGACTGGCATCCTTTAAGCCTTTCAAAGGAGAGCAATTCTGTACTATCTTCTACAGCTTAAAACCGGAAACTAGGAGCCTTCTGCTTCCCTTCTTCCCATCTATTTCAGATTAGAGTGATATCACAAGCACTTACAGGTATGAAAGTTTTAGCTCGGCAGTTTTAATCGTTTAGGTGTCTCATTAGTGCATCTAGGTTGTGTGAAGGAAGGTGGTTTAAATGTGGTACCTTCCAAAAATACCGAAGATGCTGGGTGTCCCATGCTTACTGAAGGTCTGCAGAAGCAGTTTGACCAGCCTAGCATGTTACAAAAGAAGGGTGCTTGCTTTATATTTCCTCTGAACCATTGGGTAAATTTCTTAGGAAAATGCTGTGAAAGAATTACTTTGTTTTCAGCATTGGTAAAGTTTTGGCTGGTACTTGTACATTTCTAACCTTCCATGCATTCTACAAATACATGTTATCGAAATCCTGATGAAAGGAAAAACTGTGAAGACTGTATTTTATTTGTGAAATCAAGATGCAAAAAAATAAATAAAGTGAAAGGAAAAACTGTGAAGACTGTATTTGTGAAATCAAGATGCAAAAAAAAAAATAAAGTTGCACAAAGGTGTGACGGTACCAGCAGCTGTCTCCAGGCCTTAGCTCTGACTAGGCTAATTTTCCCCCTACTTTCAAGTGATGATTATCGACTAGAATTTTATTTACCTTACATGGCAATTTAGGGGATGTTAAAGGGATGTGATTCACAATAGCACAATCACTTACTATAGTCAAAGTTTATGGCACTTCTGCTTTCCCATGGCAATTTTAGTGTTTCTCACTTCTGTTTCTGTATGAACTCTGTGCATGCTGACATGTTTGCACTGTTGGAACTCCTGTGCCGTCCTGCCTGGGATGTGGTTTTCCGTAATAGTTTTCTATCCCATATGAGATAGAGAAGGAAATACAGCGATTTCTGTGGGTTGTGCAAAGTAGCGCTCAAAGGAAACTTGGAGGAAGTCTGATAATTGACTTTTCATCGGTGAATTTAAAATTGTCTTGCAAATAACAAGATTAAAATTCACATTTAGAGATTGAGAATAGCCTCAGACATTAAAAAAACAAAAAAGCTGGTGCCTTAATACTGTTGAAGGTTTCTTCCTTTTTTGTTAAAACCAAAAATTGTTAAATAAAATTCCATTCCCTCCAAATATTTTAGTTTTGACAAATTGTTTTTTCCTTCTTTTCTTCCCCCCCACCCCTCGCCCTTCTCTTGCAGCAATTGGAAGCAGCAGCTGCTCGTGCTGCTGAGGAAGAGAAGAAAAGACTTCAGACTCAAGTTGAATTACAAGATCGCTTCAGTTTGGAGCTGGAGAGAGAAAAAATGGTGAGTGGTGCATGTTTTTTTGCTACAATTACACGGCGCGAGCGATGCGTTCAGCAACGACTTCCCTCGCAGGCAGTCACTGAAGGGATTCTGCAGATTTTGCAGGAGGCTAGAGAATGCAACCTGCATTGCGTTCATTAGAGATGTAGGAATAAAATATTTTTATGAGTGAACTCAAATACTGGAACAGCTTGCCTACAATTTGTAAAGCACTCAAAGCCTAAACATTATTGTAAAATTGGGAAAATTTTGACTTTGAAGGATAAATGCAGACTGAAGTTATCCTTGTAGTTTTCAAAGATGGAGAACTTAAGGCCAGTACATACTATACAAATACGCACGGTGAACACAGGCATAATCAAAATGCATTTTAGGAATTTTCTGGCTTGAATATATCCCTAAAACTATTGCTTTTTTATACTGTGTGTTCTTTTACATTTACAGACACACAGAAACAAACAAACAAAGAAGAAATATTGTAGCTTTCCAACACTGTTACTATAAATCCACACTGAGAATTTCCAAAAGAACTAATTTTCAATCTTCAAGGGCTTTGTGAGCTGTAACAGGCTTTTCTGCTAGCTGGAGAAAAGAAGTAGAAATAGTCAAGTTGATGTGATGAAATGTCTCAGGACATAAATGCACACAGTGCTGCTTTATGGGCTGAGTGTGAATTCCTGAATGCAATCACTTTCTGGGTCAGTGGGATTTAGGTTAGCTGAGGGAAAGCAGACTGCAGAGCAGTGGAGCAGGACATGCCATCCTAGCACACTTGACAGAAAGCCTTTCTTGCTGACTGCGGGAGCTGTGCTTACCTTCTGTGAAATACACGTTATGTATTGCTAAATGCTGAGGTTTTGGTGCTTTATCCCGACTCGGTCCAAAGCCAGCTGACTGCTGTTGTCCCCAGCACAGTGATGGGCTGAGTGGGAGGATGGCTCTGGTGCCGCAGCGCTCCTGGTTTCTCTGCTGTGGTTAGCAAAAGGCAGGGGAAGAGGACCAAGCGACTGGGCAACTGTGGATATGAAGCTTCCCCTCATCTACCTCTATCCCTTACCGTTGGTTTTTGCTATAGTTGCTCTTTTCCTAGCAAAGCCAACCTCCTTAGCGAATTTCCAACCCCTTGCCCATCCTGTGCTGTCGTGGTGCCATCAGCCAGATAAAAGTGTGTGAAATACACTGCTGCCAAGGGAGGACTTGCCTGAGGAAAGAAGAAGAAACAGTGTAATTAAACCAGACTGACCTTTGTGTTTGGGCACTCCACAAACGTTCTCTTCTTTCAGTTTAGTGTGTAGCTGTAGACTAAGTGACAAGTTCAAACTGGTTGAAGTTACATGTGAAAATCCTGTGCTGCACGAAGTAGGGCAATGTAAGTAACCTGTATTTTTTTTTTTTTTTTAATGCTCTTAGTTGCACATCTACAAATCTAGGCTCAATTTTATCAGTTTTGCTCTGCAGGCAGCAGGAAAAGGTTTGTCTCTGAAAACATTATCCAAAGGAAACATGGATAATTTTAAAAATTGGAAACCTGAGTTGAATGGTAGCTCATATGCGCCCTCAATTTATGCCACTAGGTAAGACAAAAAATGGAAGAGCAGGTTGCTCAGAAATCATCTGAACTGGAACAGTATTTACAGAGAGTACGTGAACTGGAAGAAATGTATAAACAGCTACAGGAAGCTTTGGAGGATGAGAAGCAGGCGCGTCAAGATGAAGAGACTGTAAGAAAACTTCAAGCCAGGTATGGCTTTGACCTAGTAGAAATTTATTTCGGTTCCCCACTGCCCTCACAATAATAAGTAACTGTGCCATACTACTATAGATTGTTTGCATCTTGGTCATGCTGCTGGAAAGGGGGACTAGATGAAGTCCAAACACAGGATAGATTTTTATTTTTCCTTAAGCTATGAAGGCTAAAGCTGTATTTATGATTTTTTAAATATGTTTGATTAGCCCTTAGCAGTGGGAGCGCTTGGCAATTTCAGAAAAGCAGGTGCACTTATTTTTCTATCGTGTTGTGCGTGTCAACACTCGAAAAACTGAGGTCACTCTGTACAGACTTTTCAATTGTGTATTTTATAAAGCAGTAACTGTAAATATGACTTTCTGCTGTATTTTTCACAGATTTAAATTGTAATTGATAAGGGGTTAAATCTCCTCTTACTCACATGGGCTCTGTTTAGTGTGGTTTATTTCTTCATATATTCAGTCCTCCTAAGACAATTAAGATAGCTTATGCATGCTTGTTTCTTCTGGGGTTTTCAGTGTTGTGCATTTTATTGACTAAATTTTCTGAATAGCCCTTTGTAGCAGTCAGACTGCTTACACTGCTGGCATGATTTTCAGCTTTACACTGAAGGCGAGCCAAGAAGCAATAACTTTTTCCCTGCTTCCCAATTTTTATTTTTATTTTTAATAAAAAAAGGAAAGAAAACAATTAGTGTGGCTTCCCTGCATGTGTGCTACGTAATGGGTACAGCTTACTTTAAAGTGCAGTTAACATAGCAATCCCCATTGCAGATTACTGGAAGAAGAGTCAGCAAAGAGAGCTGAACTGGAAAAATGGCACTTGCAGCAGCAACAGACCATTCAGATGACAGAAGCAGAGAAGCAAGAGCTAGAAAACCAGAGAATGATAAAGGAACAAGCTCTGCAGGTTGCTATGCAGCAACTGGAACAACTTGAACTGGAAAGGAAGGAGGCCCTTGAGCAATATGAGGTGAGCTGTTCATCAACCTGTCTACTTAGCCAGGTACTCAGTAGTATAACTGCATTTGAAGTTCATCAACATCATGCTGCTTTAAGGATTAGTATGGCACAAACATTACAATAACAGGTAGGATAGTTGTGTTGGGGTTTTTTTGGCCTAGACCAGTAGATATGTTTAAAGAAGAGGACACGTTTCAGACACACCACCTCCGTTCTTCTTTTGTCCCAATTCGCACACAAGCCAGCTCAGTCATATCCTGAAATACTCTGTATACTTTTATCTTCTACTGTAGCCTAACTGCTTAGGCAGTCCCATTGCTGTCATAACTAAATGCCCTATGCTTTTGAATTAGTTATTCTTTTAATGTTTTGATGATGTCATGGGACAATATTGTCTTCTACAGATAAAAAAAATCAATATGCTACTGCCAGCCCTTGGTCCTCAAAAAGTTATTTAAGTTTTATTAAGGAGAGCCAGGAATTAGCTCAGACTCTCCATGTGTAGCAGTGCCTCGCGTCCCAAATACCAGGCCTGTTCTCTGCTCGCTGGGCATTTTTGGTGAAGGCCAGTACCTGTATTCATGGAAGAAATAAGAGTCAGAATCCAGCAAGTACAGAGGCTGAAGGGCTGCATACTTTCTCGGGCAAGGGAGGTGTTGATCCTGTGTGTATTTAGGTCAGGAAACAAAACATGACTGGATTTCTGTTTAACGAGGGAGTGTATTTATGCTGTCTCTGTGCCGTTGAGGTTAGCTCTGTGAAGGACAAGCTAGTGAGCTGTCTCGGCTGGCGCAGAAAACAAATGCTGCAGTAACTGCGAGCAAGGGCCCAGGTGGGGTAATTCTGGCCACTTTACAACTTGTTGATGTTACATCTAACACCATCATTAGATTGTTTTTGGCTAATACCTGACTTTTTTTTAGATGACATCTCAGGCTTTTTGTGTGTGAAGCATTTACTACTCCAAAGGAATTGCTGAATCTAATAGATATAAAAAAAAACCCAACCAAAAAACCAACCGAACAAAAAAAAAAATCCACAAAACAAATAATGGAGTACATCACTGTGATAGTTGACTCATTATTTTAGAAATAATTAAACATTCTGACCTTCCATTTGGAATTAGCCACAAGACCAGTTTAGACTGAAGAATACCTCTTGTTTGCTTGGGTGTAACAGCAGCGGTCCTTTTCACAGCTTACGTTTTATGATTTGTGATAGTGAGAGATACCCACTAGCTGGTCTTAGTTTGGAACAGAAGATGCATCTTTCTGTTGTGAAACTACAGTTCATGTTTTCAGTCTTCACAAAGACTAACCCTACTTACGCAGCTACAGAATCTTGTAAAACCTAGTTATTTTTGGATTCTGGTTTGACAGCTTACTTTTTTACACAGCTAGTGATGATTAAATTACTTAGGGTGGTTAGAAATGAAGTTCTCCTGTCTATGCTTAAATGGAGTGCTGGCTGAATTAGTGTGGTTCTGTCTTCACGTTTAAAAGGATGTTTTTTCTTTTTAGACAAACAGAGTTAAGTTGTTCTTGTTTTCAAGTGGGCTGTATCTTATTTCAGGAGGTTAAGAAAAAGTTGGAAACGGCAGCTAATAACACCAAGAGTTGGAAAGATAAAGTAGCTCATCATGAGGGATTAATTCGACTAATAGAGCCTGGTAAGTTATTAACGGAAAAGTTATAAAAAATATGTATTCTTTCTGTCTCATACTTAGATCACCTAGTGATGTACTGACGTCTGCCTCTTCCTGTAGCTTATTGGTTTCATGGCAGCCTATAAATACCACATTTGTGAGAACTGCTGATGGTAACTTTCAATCTGGCCTATATTATAACACATCTCCTCCACTGGCCCTATATTATAACAATTTTTAAAATTATATTATTTGTTTGTTTATTTCAAACAAATCAAGGATCAATCTGAACACTGCATGATTTGAGTCTTTAATGCAGTTAGTGGAAGCGCTAATTGCCAAAAACATGAAGTAAAGATAGCTAAAATATTTGACTTGGGGGAACAGTTTAATTTCCTACCTTAAGAGTGTGCCAGCCCTGAGGAAAGTGGCTTTGTAATGCAGTGCTGGAGAGATCACTTTCCTTCAAGGACATCTCTAAAGGCAAGGAGGAGAGCGGTTTACTAAGACACAACTGTTTGGGGTGCAGGGAGAAATTGAGAGATAAGGATACAAAAGACTGCAACTCATATTTAGCACCTTCACCGACAATGTCCCAGGTGTTCCTTCCTCCTTGGCGAGGCAGGGCCTCGGGTCACCCTTGAGAGGGTTTCCAGTCCTAGAAGAGACAGCACTTACCAAATCATCCTGTGGCAACGCTCGGCCTGTCCCACTGATGGTGGGTGAGCGATGTCCCTGTCGGAAGTACCTGTTTCAAGTATTGTACTCTGTCTTCCAGGCTCCAAGAATCCTCACTTAATCACAAACTGGGGCCCGGCCGCCTTCACTGAAGCTGAACTCGAGCAAAGACAAAAGAGCTGGAAAGGGAAAAAAGGCACTTCTGAGTAACGACAGTAGCTGACATACTGTTCGTGAATAGAAGCCCACCTTCGTTCGTTCTGCTTTGCACAGAGCAGCTTCTCGCTTATAAAGATCTTAGTTTGCTCAGCAGGTTGGGCCTTTCTACGAAGGAAATACTGTTTACCACATAGGAGTGTCTACTCAGAGCTCATTAATTATAATATGTGGTGTCTGACAGTACTTGCTGTTTTCCCTCATCTTTCCAGAAATTCTGTTCTTTTATACAAACCTTCTCAACTGAAGATTTTTATTTAAATGTAGCTTGCGACAGAGTTGTTTCCATACTAGCCAGTAACACTCTGCCAGCATCTAACCAATCAAGCAGCATCACTTTCATTCTAAAAAGTGAGGGAAGCAATTGTTTCACTGGTTCAGTTATAATTTGAACCCAGGATAAATCAATCCTGGAGGTTCTGTCCAACTCTGAGATAGAGCATTACCTTTCCTTCCATTGAGTCTCCTTTTATTTTTGCTCTGTCTGTTGCTCTTAGCACGGTGCTTAGTGCTCAGATACGTTCTTCCTTAGCGAGGGTGGACTGGCATCACTGGGTACCTGCTGGCTGGTTGGATTTTGTGTCCTGCTTTCCTCTGTTTGCAGGAATCCAAACAAAAGAACTGGAAATAGGCATGTACAAAATACTGCTGTAAAAAACATTTGGAAAAAGTAGTCACGCAAGATTGTTCTTGTACTGTCTTATACTTGCGAAGTGCTAAAAAAAACTTGAGAGTTCTCTTCGTAGTTTTAACGATGCGCAGTTTTGACTTGCAGATTTCTGGAGCGGATGAATGGAGGATGATAGCACATACAGGCCAAATACCATCTGCGTCAAGGCTATGTTTGTGCAAGAAATCTGATTATGACATACCGCTATTTTAGATGCAGCACTTTTGTCTTATTCTTAATTGGAGGCCAGATTAAAAAAAAAAAAACAAGAGAAAAACTAAATTTGACCTTTTTATTTTAGATAGAAATTATAAATGTGTAGCAGTACTGCTTTAGAAGAAATTAATTCCCATCAGTAAAATAATTTCAGCATTTCTAGTACCAAGGCTTCCCAAAGAACCTACTGCTCTGCCTCCAAATTCTCTCCAGGGACAAAGCCAGTTGTTCCTTTTCCCTACAGAAACAGAAACAAGTCTGTGATTCTGCTTTGTAGATCTCGCACACCAGAGAAGAAGTCAGTCTATTGCTAAGTAAAATAGTATTTTTCCTAACTGTACAGACATTTTGAGAACTGAGTTCCCCCCTCCTGAAGAGCAGGTGGCCATTGGTGTGACTTGTTAGTCAGCTTTGCCCTTTGTACGCACACTGAACATGGACATCCATCTCTTAGCACCTGCTTTGTAGTTCAGCTGAATGTTAAATTATTTTTAGTAATTAAGTGAATGTTTCAGATGGATAACCAGTGCATTTGTGTATGGCATTGTGATAGTTGGATCTCAGAGGAGCAGAAGCTGTACAGAAGTGATCTTCAGATTTGGAAGTCGATAGCATTTTATTTGCCTATTAACTAAGACTCATTCAAATACTGAATCTTCTCAGACATTTATTCTCTGGTTATATTTTTATACTAATTGAAATCTTTAGTGTTTCGGTAAATGGAGTGCTGATTAGAAAGGCAGGAAAATCCAGGATCTTCCTATTTGTATTTACTGTACAGGAAAGCAGTAGTTCCTTAAGCTTGCTAACAAGGCATTCTTAAAATTGATTATGTTTACAGAAGAAATGTGAAAAAAACTGTACTAGAAATACTAATGTATACATTGTTAAACTTTGCTATAGGAGATGGAACAGTATTTATAACTACCAAACATCTTTTATGTGGAGAGCAGAAGGTATATTGGGGCTAAACTTGTTTAATTTTTCTAACAGTCTTTATTTTGGACAAATGTTTTTTTAAGAACACCAAATGCTGCATGTTTTCATATTTTTTACTGTTCTTTAGAATTGGCTATTTAATAAAGTAATGCAAAGTCATTTATGTTTCTGAATTTAGTGATGTCTTTTTGACTGGGTTTCTTTGGGGTTACTGGAGTTCAGAATCCAGCAGCTGTTGTGTGGAAGTATTACTGTGATGGAAGAAATACACTGTTAATGGTCTGATCAATGGGATTTGGATTAAAGCCATAATAAAGGCAGTGGTCGCACAGATAATACAATATAATTTGTCTAAACAGCACCACTTCTCTTACACGTTCCTATGCAGTACACCTTGATACAGTATAATGATGCTCAGCTATTACCAAAAGCATTGCTCAGTAACAGTATTTTGAGGGTGCAGTTTCGCTGTTTTCTGAAGCACAAAGCATGCCAGCTGGGAAATGAATTGATACAGCAGTTGCATCTATGGTAGCACATCAAGGCTTAGCGTGCTAGCTTGGGATGAGGGCACACCTGCTCTTAGTGCACTAATGGGGGAGCATGTCTGCTGAGTGCAGGTACAGCCCTTCATTAAAATGTCATCTGCATACATCTGTCCTGAGCTATTTATTTCTTAGTCTTCATTAGAAGAGGCAATGAGACACGCCTCCCCTTTTAGCTTTGTTGTCCCTGCTTGCTCTGACAAATTAAGAAAACTTCGTGCCAAAGTGTAGCACACTAAAAGTGGGGGAAGAGGTTGGTTTAAAATTAACCAATTGCATTTTTGGACAAAACATACCACTTCAGAGTAAGTCCATAAAGCTACACTAAACACAGCGTGAATCAGACTCACCACATCTCATGAAACAGCGCAGCATGGAAAACTGCACCTCTGGTGCAGTATCATTGCCAGTGAGCCCAAGGGTTACAGCACTCTTGCTTCAAGAAACCAATAAGACTGCTGAGGGTGAGGCTATCCTCAGTGAAACACGATGCTGTGGATGTCTCTGTTCCGTTCTGAGAAGCCTTTGCAACATCGTAGTGCCTTAAATACGCGCCAGGTTTACCTATGCAGAGGCCACTGGAAAGCTGCGTCTGCTGGTCTTGGACGCTCAGGAGGATGCACTGGAGGGCTCTGTCTAATTCAGGTTAACCTGTTGCTGATGGTGGAACGGTCCTGCAAACCACTAGCACAGTACCATGCTTCTATCTCCTAAAACCGGAGTTTTTTTGGCCCTATGGAGCTCCCTATGGAGCTGATTTATGAGATGTGCACTTACTCACACATTCCCAAACTGCAGCAGGCCGGTTTCCAGCAACTTGTATTACTTCTGTTTTGTGGTCCTGCATGAACAGCTACAAAAGCAGAGCCTATATGGGAAAGCAACAGTGTGTTAGAACAAGCTCTGTATCCTGAGGCGGGAGGGGGGACACGGACAACAGTAGCCACACCACCCACTGCAGTAAAAGTGAACTGAAAATAACTGCTCTGATTTTTATCTCAAATATGTGAAGCAGTTAAGTAAACAATTTTTAAGCAAACCAGCGCACAGCCAGGAAAGGGGATCTCCATAAGGTCTTATAGCTGCTTCGGGGACAGAGGTCATTATTTGTTCGTAAAGTAAAGGGCACAGAAGTGAGGCATTATAATGTGCCGTAAAGTTGTCACCTCGAATAGAATGAAAATCTCCCACAGTAATAGCGAGATTTTAGTTCCCCCACTCATCAGTTAGGGACTTTCCAACTCTGCCTGCCCTATGCTGGTTATTCGTAATTGGATCGAGCTCTTTTTTTTTTTTTTTTTTTTAATACCTTTCCGCGCCGCAGTGGGAGCCCCCCATCGCCCCCGGGGCGGCTGGGCGGCAGAGGCAGGAACAAAAGCCGGGGCCGGGCTCATATCTGGGCTCCAGCTGCCATCTGGTGGTGGATCAGGCTTCAAGCGCCCCAGCTTGCCGCCTTAACGGGTTTTACCTTGGGAACTTATCCCGAGACAACGAAAAACACCCTTCAGCTTCATTGCTCTTCAACTACTGCAGCAGCCGCTTACAAGAGAGAAGTACAACGACGTACAAAGGCTGGAAAAATGTTAAAGTGAACCAGGTCTCCTGCTGTATTAGATTACCTCACTGCTGGCGTTGTAGCATGTTGTCACCCTTGAGTTCATGAGCCAGTTCGGTTCTTCTTCTTTTATCTCAGCTCAAAATATCTGGTCCCAGAGACGTCCCATAAGCCTAGGAAAAAGGATTTTACAACACGAGTGTTACCACTGGCCTAGGATAAATTTATGCTCAGAGCCTTGATGCAAATTCAGGTATATTCATTAAAAAAAAACAAACCAACAACCCACCGCACCACAGAAGGACAACGTGTACAGTCAGCAACATCATCCAGCAAGCTCTCAGCTGCAGCACAAAACTTGGGCTGCCATACACCTTTCCTAATGGGAGTAAAGCAGGGCAAGGAAAAATATATGTGTAAGGAAGGTTACTCACCTGTAAACAGTGTTTTCCCAGGTGCCTCGTGTGTACATGCCTCCTTTATGCTTCACCCCCATCTCCTTCTCCCTCCTCCTACTGAAAGGTGGTTCATTGCCTTGCAGGATAAAAAAGCCCCGAGGCTGCAGGAGTGGAGCTGAGAGAATGATGTGCAACGTGCCAGCTCACACGTACTCCCCTTTTGGGAGCAGGACTCAGACTCATCCCTTCAAGTTACAAGGAGGTGGGGGGGAAGAAAAAGAACAAAAAAAGAGTAACAAAAAAATTAGACAAGCCTGTGATTTGAAACACTTTTGGGCTCCCTGCCTGGCAGGGTGAGCAGCCATACAGACATCACGTCTTGAGGACTCCTGTTAGTGCTAATGTGGCCGTGAGTTTCAAAATAAAATGCAAACAGAAAGTTTGTGACACTACATGAATTTAGAGACTATCACGACTTAATCATACATTGAGTATGAAAGTACTTGGAAATGCCAGGGAAGCGAAAGTACAGAAAAGCACCGGTTTATGAACTGGCTTTCTGTATATGTCAATAGAACACATCCTTCAAAAAAATGGCACGGCTTTTTTTAACACTCAAGATGAAAAGAAAAGGTTTGGAACAAGGTAGCTGCTTCTTAGGTCCAAAAGAAATTAAAATTGGAACAATGATGCAAAACAACACATAAATATATCCTGAAAAGTCTTGACAGGGAAATTTAATGAGGCAGTTCAACATCGACATGCGCAATTCCAGAAAGACCACTTGTCAAGAGCCCCTCTGCTCCCTTCTTTCTGATATTTTAGCCTAATTGACAGAGGTAATGTAAAAGGATATGAGCAGCTGGCTAGCAGAAAGCCCATGACAGACTGGGCAGAATGTTAACAAAAAGAAAAAAAAAATAAAAATCACAAACCCCAGAACAATTGCACTCGCTTTTCACCATTGGCCATTATTTCAAATTCCTTAATAAATAAAACAAGCACACAAAAAAATAACCCTTTCTACCTTAGTCAGCATGCTCATTGCTCACATTGCTCTTCGGCCTACCAAAGGAACTTGCTCTAGCACCAGCTTTACACACTGTTATTAATATCATTGATAATTAATAGAGCAACTTGTCACAGCTACAGCAATCAAACAGCTTTCAGACAAACAGGATTCAGGCCAGATGTCTTCGTGCAAACGATCACCTACCAGTATTCCTGTTGTCGTCTATTTTCTGAGCACACGACAGCGATTTGCTCAGGCAATGCAGATTTCAGCACAGGGAACCTACTGTGGTGTTTGTGAGGACATTTGAGAGTGATTCACGCCGGTCTGTGTTGGCTGCTCTTGCCCACAGTTGCCCAAGGTGTCCGTGTCCTTCCACCTAACTTGACCAACAAGTCTAATTTGAACAGGTTAGTATCTCAGGTGGGATTAAAACCTCAAGCACTGACACGAGACAGTTTCAAAAGCTGCTCGGGCTTCCTCAGTACTGACATTTATTAGCTGTTCCAATGCCTACCAGAGCACGGGGATTTCTCTTTCCACTCCAAAGAGGCTTGTGCAGCTCAGCCCTCACTCTGTGCAAGTGCTGGGGAAGCCCAGGTCCTCTGGGGAGTTGGTTCCTTGGTCCTGACTGAAAAAGAGAAAAACCCAAACCACTTAAAAAACTATTTAAGGTCAGACTGTACTTAGACACCTTTAGAAAGTCCCTCTCATGGCATAGCTGGGACTGAAATTTTGCATTTGGAGCAGTCTGAAGCTGTGTTTTCCCAACCCTTTCCTTTGCCAGCCATGCATTGAGCTGTTTAGCTCTTTTCCAAGCCATGAAGCTGACCACCATGTCTGCCTGCGAGGGAGGAGCATGCCCCGTTTCACAGCCAGGCTTTCTCTCCTGCCAGAAAGACTGTGCTGGCCCTGAGCTGTTTTTTTATGAAAAGGTGGGAAACGATGGAGGGGCACGTCCTGCTCGCACACAGGTCCCCCCATATAGTTGAGTGGTGTGCTGGGGCCCAGGCATTCAGTGTGGGGCTGCTCCCTGTGGGGATGGAGATGGCATCTTCTGCGTTTTCCATTCTGCTTTAGCGTGGCCATTGCCTGCCTGTGAGGGTTGCACAGTGCCCAAGGGGGTCGCTGCTGGCCCATGCAGCATCCCGGGGAGATGGCTGGCCAGGAACAACCATCAGCCCAAGCCTGGTCTTGCAGCATAGCTGTACGCGGCCCCGCTTGCAAAAGAAACTTGCCTGCCTGTGCTCCCACACGTTCCCTTCGCTGTCACCATTACAGATGGCAAGAGCCAAACCCACAATTGCTCTCAGGCCACCTCCAGCCAGCAAATCCTCCCCACTGGCAGGAGAAAATCCAGAGCATATATTCCTTGAAATCATATTGCCAAGGGCTGGGCAGCCAAGGGCTGGGCACAGGCGTGGGGCGCGATACGAGAACCAGCTTGGCAGAAGAGCGCACCAAAGGAAAAGGGCACAAGAAAACCCCACTGGGTGCCAAACACCCCTGTTGGGCCAGGCCGCTCCCCGGCATTTCTGCTGTCTCTGCAGAGCATGGACCCATCCTGCAAAGCTTTGAAGACAGCTTTGTCTCTGCCTCCCCTCCTCACCCTGCTCTGACCAGTCACTCGCTCCTACTGGTCCCACACGTTCCCTTCGCTGTCACCATTACAGATGGCAAGAGCCAAACCCACAATTGCTCTCAGGCCACCTCCAGCCAGCAAATCCTCCCCACTGGCAGGAGAAAATCCAGAGCATATATTCCTTGAAATCATATTGCCAAGGGCTGGGCAGCCAAGGGCTGGGCACAGGCGTGGGGCGCGATACGAGAACCAGCTTGGCAGAAGAGCGCACCAAAGGAAAAGGGCACAAGAAAACCCCACTGGGTGCCAAACACCCCTGTTGGGCCAGGCCGCTCCCCGGCATTTCTGCTGTCTCTGCAGAGCATGGACCCATCCTGCAAAGCTTTGAAGACAGCTTTGTCTCTGCCTCCCCTCCTCACCCTGCTCTGACCAGTCACTCACTCCTACTGGTGTCTCTGCAACCCAGCTGACAGCGTACCAGTCAGCAGGCATTTACCACCCAGCAAATCGGACATGCTCTGTGGCTGCAGACTGGTGCAGCTATTTTAGTGGAAAGCTGCCGGGCGAGCGCTGGGCCCAGGGCAGGGTGCGCAGAGCCCGCACCACCTCCAGGCGAGTGGTGCTGCACGACCACTCACTGCTCTTCCAGTTTTCCGTTCTTTTCTCATTTTTATCTCGCCCCTCCTGATGAGCCCCGACTCCCTACATGCCGACGCAGGGTGAGAAGACTGACACGATTTTTCCAAAGCCCCCGGCTAGTTCTGGGACCCGCAGCACAGGACTCCGCCAGCTCCTGCCCCAGCAGGCCGGCCAGGCAGCAGCAGCTGCTCCCCCCGAGACGGGGGGGACCATAAGA
>NW_009649851.1:409754-432334 GCF_000708025.1 Charadrius vociferus | reverse complement strand
CCTCGACGCCAGATGGCAGCCAGACACCGCCGCACGGCCCTCCGAAACCACTCACGGGAGCAAAGCCTCTCCTCGGCAAGCTTGTAATTAATCACATCTGCGGATCCTGTTTTGAAAGGCAGCTTCACACAGATGCGGTGCTACACGGGTTTTTTACAGCTGAGTCGGTAGCACGCTCGGAGCTGCGTCACTCGTGTACGTGCAGCAACACACTGCTACTGCAGGAGGAAAAAAACACTCTTCCTATGCAAGGAAAACACACGTAACCCCAAACCAAAACCTTTTCTTTGGGTTTGGATGACTTATTTCACGAATGAAAAGTAAAAAGGGCAAGGACCAGGCAGATTACAAACGACGGGGCTGTCAGCACACCCAGCCATCACAGCTTGGTGGGCTTCCACCTAACTGCAAAGGCTGAGCAGCAGTGATGCAGCTCAGCCCCTCGTGTGCTCTGGGCACACTGGTTACCCCGATTTGTTCAGGTGACTGAAACCAGGGTCTGCACCCACAGCTGCAATTAGCCTGACGCTAATTTGAGAGTCATACAGTTACTCTGTTGGGTAACATTTTCCCTCAACGACTTACGAACTTTAATCCAATTTTGAAATGTAGGGGAGGCTAAGTTGGATTACATTAGCTTAACTGCTCATGTCATAAACTCTTGAGAAGTGGGACTGGAGGTTTTTTCCTCCAGAAACCTTTTGTTGGCCCACAAAATCCTTGGTTTTTTTTTTCTTAGCTCAGACACCAAAAGGGGGAGTTTTCAGCTTCCAAAAATAAATCAAAGGCACTATGATGCCTGCAGGGTATTTGTTTCTCCATAGGAACGTGAACCTGGTGGTTCAGTTTAAGAGAGACTAAGCTAACTTTCACATTTTCTACATTCCTTTTTTTCCTGATATATCAAGATCGACAGGTTTGAACTGTTGTTTTAATGAAAACCTACTACTCCTGAGAGGGTTTCCTGTTTTAGAAAGATGATATTTCAGAGCTACAAAATTCCAGACCATTTGACTTGCTATCACCTTTGTCAGGTCCCTTAAGCTCCTCATGCCTTAGTTGCCCATTGATGAAATGTGAGTGATATTTACCCATTAAAAGAGCACGCAGACATCTCCAAAACACTCAGCTGTCCCTAAAAAGAGAGCTCTTTAAGCAATACCATGATAAACTGAAATTGTGCCTACAAAGTGCAAATCAGAGATTGCTGCGTGAGGCCTTGGAGAAGGCCATGTGTACTAGGGCAACCCCTGCACAACCAGAGCCCCCGTGGCACCATCCCCTGCGAGCCCCTCGCAGGGGCACCTCCAGCGCCTCCACCTTTATGCACGATCGCTGGTGGCCAGAAAACCTCCTCTGAGCTCTTGGGTAACAATCACAAACTGAAGCAGTCTTTAGCTCTCTAATTTACTAGAGCTAAGTCACCACATAGCTACCCCCAAAGTGTCAGGAAAATGAAGCTGGTCTCCAGCCAAGCCCTCTTTCATCATCTCTAATTCAGGATGCTGAATCAATCCCAGGTAGGTTTTCCTCTCCCTTGTGCACGTGGAGCCCCAGAAACATCCTGGGGTAAATCTAAACATGACGGACCTGGACACTGCACCTCTGGACAGTTTTCAGAGCTTAAGCTCTGCAACTCAGAGCAACAAGTTTTGCAGATAGGTGCAAATCACTTGTTGAAGGCTTGAGTATTTGCGTTAAAGTTGCAAGCACAACACGACTCCCTGAATATGTTTTTTGGTCTTGGAAACTGATCTTCAGCTCCCAGTTTTGTTAATACTGCAATCCAAAATGTTTTCGTTGCTGTTTCTTTTTTTTCTTGTCTACTAAAGGCGATTAGAATTTTCCAACTATTCTAGCACTTTAGAAGCTCTAATATGTAAAAATGCTTTCTTGTGTTACAAAAGTTTCTCTGAATTGTAAAATACATTACAAAGGGGAGGGAGTCAGTCCCTTGTACACTGCTTGGGCTGCACTCCTGGCAGAAAATGACCACTGGCAGCTTGCAAGGCATGGAAAAAAAGACTTATCGCCCAGATCCTGGAAACACAGTCAAAGCTGCCTTAGCTGGGCAAATCGGCACTGATTTCTCAGCACTAGTCCCTGGAGGTAGAGGTCTGCTGACGTCAAGGCTGTGGTTTTATTGCAGGGCTCCCAGCCCTTGAAAAATTTTATCTGCAAGCCCTAGTCCAGCCCACTGCACAGCAAAGCTCTTCAAACGCTTCTGATAGGGAAGGCTGGGACATGAGAATGTTGAGTGCTCTCGACGCCTCCCCACTCACCTGCTCCAACTGCGCAGCAGCGTGTTTTAGGGAATCTCTGAAATACGCACTTTGAGAAGCCAAATGCTCTCCTGTTTCACTCAGAAATCCTCCTGCAACGTCACTGCTTCCTGTCTGAATGCCTCTTTTAAAGCCAGGTTTTCTTTCTGCTATGCCAAAGAAGCCTACAAAAAAGGAAACGACAGCAAAGTTCAGGAAAGCACTTACTTGATATGCAAAAGCTCCCAGGTGCAACATGAAGGAACGCACAATGCTCAGGATTACGTGCCCATCAGGAAAATGGGAAAGCTGCTAATGATTTTCGAAGCTAGACTCTCACTTGTTATTTCTATCTGGCTATTATTTTTGGGACACTTGAAGATGCCTTTTATCAGGGAATGTTTCCTGATGATTTCTCACAGAAAGAGCATTGCTCTTATCCCTTTGCATTTCAGGTAGACAAAGCACTTCATAAGCTGATTGCTAACCACTGCTCAAGGGCAGGAGTAACTGGGTTTTTGGGGAGTGGGGGGAGGCTGAGACATATCAACTTGCTGGAAGAGCTGGAGCAGAGCCAGAAGCCATGCTGACCAGCCCTGGTACTTGCTGGTGGTGGGGTGGCATCTCACTGCCCCAGACAGCTGCCGATAAGCCACTTCACCTGGTGCAGCAGCTCAAAGCTGCATGTGGGCTCATTTTGTGTTTCCCTGTGTTCTGCAATGCAGACATCCCCCAGGGTCCCAAAGTTGCAGGATGAAAAACTCATCCTTCCTTTTGGCCCGGATCCTCAACAGACATATGCACACACTTAAGCGTTGAGCATGTGAGTAGCAACACTGATCTCCGTGGAGCAATCCACATGCTCGAGCCTCTGCACATTTGGGAGCGGGGGAGAAAAGGACACTTGGTTCTTTGGTCGCCTGCTTTACATACCACTGGAGGAGATCCCACCCAAGAGAGAGTCGTGCAGCAGGACAGTGCTGAAGTATATAGTTATTTTTATTTCCATCACTTGTGGCCTTGCTGAGACCTGCTACGAATTATCTGGGATATTACACCCCAGACGAGTCGAAACAACAGGTCTTGCTGCAGACTGACTGTGTTTAGTGGGATGATTTAGTTACTGCTTTCCCCCCACCCCGTCTTCTTCCTTATTCCCATTAGTGACACGTTGGCTGCAGAGAAAAGTTATTCATGCTCTAGAAATGTAATATTTACTCAAAACAATTTTTATTTGGCTTGGCTTCTTCCCAGTGCCATAAAGTGATAGCCAACCCCAAGTGCTTACACAGACAACATGTGCATCTGAGTCATATTTATGATCCCAGTTATAAAAAGCACACAATCTTGTTGTTTGGTGCAATAGGATGGGACTGAAGGCATCAGCACGTCTTGAGCATAGCCTGTCTCTGGAATCTGCAGAAATTTGCCATGCTCCAAATTTAGAACTTGTGGGTGGAAGCTCAGGCAGGAGCCAACTTTTTATACCATTACATCACAGGAATTGAGGGCTTCGTGCCAAAGGATCCAAGGAAATTAATAAAGAGCAGAGGCTGTCCAGCTGTTTGAATTTAAAGTCACGGCAGAGAGGTAATTATTAATAAAAGTGGCTTTATTCAGAGCATAATAATCTCATTGCTTAAATTGAACATATCCCCTCTTTACTGCAGATTACTATTCTGTTGGAACTTGTAAAGATGATAATAAGGAATTAACATCTGTAAGAGATAGGCCCAGTGAAGCCGAGATTGTTCTCAACAGAGGACACGCTTCAACGATAACTTTCCAGCTAAGTAATACTCTGTGAGCACACGCGTTTGCCAGTGGCATCACTGCTCCCCTGGCTGGAGGAGGTGGCTGGAACGTGGCGTGCATTTTTCCAGCTAAAACACACAAGGTCTCAAATGGACAGCGATCAAAGCTGTATCCAGCTAATTTGAAGAGTAATTCAATTTGTTTGACCTCCCTGTGCTGGGGCAGCCAGCGTAAGCTCAAATGTCACAGCCTCCCAGGAGCCGATGGTAAAGCATTAGGGCCTGTTCCCAAGAGACACAGGGTGACCCGACTGACCTTCCAGCTGGTTTGGGGGGCACTGTGCATGCCCACAGCCCCAGCAGCGAACGGCCCTATGTGCAGAGTACGGCTATGCCTTGGGTAAGGGCAATGCCAATGCTGGGAGGGGGACATTGCCTGCCTCCCAACAGACTGTGGAGTCCAGGTCTGCTGCTTTCTGTGCCTCAAAAGCACAGCACGCACGATAGGCACCTTCCTAGCTCCAACAGCAAACATGCAGCCCCCAGAAGGACAGGCTCCACAGAGAAAAAATACTGGGTCTGCACACAAAAAGGTGTCTTGGGGTCTACGTGCTGAGACACTGCATGCCAACAGTTGAACACAGGCTTGCCACAAAACACATAACCAGGAGAATACAGCAGTGTCTTTGGAAAAGGGGCTCCCCCGATGCCTAAACCACAGAAATGTTGGTATGCAGCTTCAGAGATTTGCAGCTTATACTCTCCTTAAGGGTATGCAAAAGCTATGAATAATTAAAAATTTAGCTCTAGGTTCTCTAGGAAGTTCCCTATTCCCATTTTTAGGTAAACAAACTGAGGTGGGAAGCAACTAAAAGCTTCTTCACCGGAGCGATACTGTCAGCAAACCAGTTTCCAAAGAGATGCTCCTGCACCCACAGATACCACGTCATGCTTGCACATGTATTTCTTGCAGCAGCACATACCAAACAGCTTTACGCATCCATGCCTCACCAGGAGCCAGCACAGCAAAGACTGGGACCTGCAGCTCCCAACATCCCCTGTTTTGGTCTAAGCATCCCCCCCCCCCCCACACGCCCAGTATCCCTTTCTCCAAGGAGAGCAGATAAAAATAAAAATAAAATCACTTCAACCATGTGTCCACAGGGTCACAATTTCCACAATGAGAAGATGACAATTACTGGTAGGGAAAAGTAAAGGGATAAATAGCAGAAATAAAGTAATTCTCAAATTCTTAAATGTGGTGTTTCTACTGGCAACACAGGCATGTGTGTATGCAGGGGATGTTACAAGACTTGAGGCTGCTCTGAATTCAACAGGCTGTATTACTAGATAAACTTTTTGTATTTTACCTAGAAAAATATGATGCCAACCATTTAATTGCTGCCAGAGAACCCACTGAGAGATCCTGGCCCTGCACAAATACAATGCTTCAATGCAATGTATTTTTTTCCCAGCATGTAGCTGATCATGCTGGACTGTATTTCATTTTTTGTGAATAGCTGTGAACATCTAAAGATTAAAAAACCTCAGGTTTATTAAATGTCCCATTTACGATTAAGAGATACCCTCCCGCGACGCATGACTCACAGGGTAAGCTGAGGTGCTGCAGTGGGTGAGGACAGCCTTTGGCTGCTGCTTTGCTGTGTGATGGAAGACATCTTGCTGGGTGGGAACCTGGAGCTGGACTGGCTCCTGGGGCCGGCTTGTCCATGTGGCTGCATGCCGAAAGCATCTGACATGGCTCTGAAGCATTTCTGCACTTCAACAAAGAATGGCACGAGGAGACTTTGAGGAGGGACGACACAGGGTTTTCCTTGATTGCTAAAAATACCTGCAATGTAGGATTCAATTACTAAAGTCTGTTCCTCCTTTTGGGTACCTCGAAGAAGAATTTATTATGAAAAATTACCAGGTACAGAAAGCACCCCAAGAACTATCACCAGATATCTGCCATAATAAAAAGACAGAAGATTCCATATTTCCTACCTGAGTGGCCCAAGGTAGGTTTCGTTTGAGGAATGAAGTAGCCATTTTACCCTCAGTCTCATGCTGTTACTCCACAGCTTTTCAGTGCGTGCTCCATCTTGCTCTAGAGAGAGTCTGCAACTGCATGCCACTGCCCCTCTGACATGTGGATAGAAGGTGGAAGAAAAAAGTCAGCAAAATGAGCAGTCTTAAAGATACTGTCATGCACCGCAGAAGCTGGGAATGCCTACCTGTCAGAGCCAGACAGTGGATACTCATTGTCCTCAGCCCTTCTTTTCAGATATTGCAGGATAGTAACCTCACTTCCTAGAGCTCTGCACTAGACAAATAACTCTAATAAGCAAGTGATTCTATGGAAATAGATGAAACACTTCAAGCTATAACCCAATGAGTTTCTAACCCATGGCTGATCTCCAACTTTCTTCCTGGTTTCCCTCCCACCCCATTTACAGTCATTAGAAATGCAGCAAGCATTTAAAAATTTGGAGACCTTGCCCATTCTTACAACTGGGCAAGAGTCAGATTTCCAAAATGCTATTTATGCTGCATAGAAACTTCTTTCCCAGAAGTCTCTTTGTCTCTAGCAGACAATCCCTTATTTCACTACTAGTTCTAGATGCAGCCAACCATCATCCTATTTAAAAGTCATTCCCTAGGTGATCATCTTCCAACAATGGTAGCAATAAATACGTTTGATCAGCTAATTTACTTTCTGCAACCACAAAGCTAGACTCACGACCTGTTTTGTCTTCTGGCACATAGCTTTTAAAAACCAACCCAAACTAGTAGCACAGTAGCTAACACTAATATATAAAATATGGAAAAGGGTTTTATGAGAAGGTGGGTTTTTGTGGCCTCTTGTTTTGACTTTTTTCCATGAGATTCTTAAAACTCTTAAACCCTGAAATTAAGGAACCTCAGTGGTGCCTCAGTTCCTAGCAGTTTCTTTAAAAGATGAGTCGTTCGGAAAGCATGGGAAGTATTAGAGTCATTGCTTTGATGTCTTTAATAGAAATTTGGGATGGATTTGAAAGAAATGAGGAAAGTGCTGTTATTTCCTTTTGGAATGGCAGTCTGACATGACTGGTGGTGTTATACAACAGAGCGACCAAAAAGCAGTGCACACGCTAACCCAGCAGCGGGCCGAGGAACTCGTCCTCCTAATCAAGTTTATAGCTGGATGCTAATGGGCTCAGCAAACAAACACTCATGTTTATTATAACAGAATGAACAGAATGTACCACAGAGAATATGACTCACTTTTCCATAGGACGCCTGTCTATTCTCCGGGTTTGAATAATGAAATATTGCACCTCTCGCTTGCAGTTTGTTTTACAAAGTTTTAACGAGTTCATCCCAACGACCTGTAGCCCTGCCACACGAAAACTGATTCATTTGCCTTGTGAAAATAAGTGTGCTTTTTGACAGGACACTCTGCACTAGGCCCTACTAAATCAGCTGAAGAGGCTGGACTCACTCACAGGTGGTTTTAGTCTTGAGTGCTTTTTGAAAATGAAAATATGCAGTCAGCTTCGGCAGCATGTCGGCTGTTTTCCTTTGGGTGACAGGCTGTCCTGCTGCATCCAAAGTACCCCTCCTCTTCTGTACAGAGTTTGTCATTTAAACTGGGGCTTTAAAACCATTACTTTCTGTTAGAAAAGAGTTTGTTCAAAAGCAGAGTTTGGGAAAGGGGCATTTAAGAAATGATTACGTTCTTATTTAAAAACATGCAAAACCTCAAAAAAGCTGCCTATTAACTCACAGGAAATTCTGATTAAAGTAGGTGTCCTTATAAGACCCTCCTGCAAGAAATTCAAATGAAGGGCAGGGGAGGAAAAGAGATTTTTAAGTAAACAAGTGAGAAGAGCCAGGGAAAACAAGAGCAATGAGCACAGTCTCAGGTGGCCGACTTGGCAGAGCAGGGCGTGAAGGAAGGAAGAGGCTGTGGGACAACGAACTGCTGGCGTTTACAGTAGTCAAGGAGTCTCCAGAGTTTGTGACTTTAACCACAAGTTGCTTAACAATACTGTACGCTCCTTTTCCTTCACATCCAGCCCTGGTTATGTGGGTAAATCCCCTTTTGAGTCAAGAGGGTGGACGCAGGTGCATGGGTGGTGTTGCGGATTGTGCTGTTTGAGAGAAGAGGACTGGCAGAGGGGGCGTTTCACTGCCCCTCGAAATTACAGGAGTCATCATGAGAAAAGACAGGTCCTGACACAGGTCTCGGTCCCTAGACTGGAGAGGGCTGGTGAGTAACAAGTTAGGGACTGAGGGATGGCCCTGTCGTGTAGACAGGGCCAGTTACAGCTAGAATTATTTTTTCTTTTTTTTTTTTTTTTTTTCCCTTTGAAGGCAGTGGAGGCCTTCAAGTGCTAGAAGAGAATGATGAGATGGGAGAAATGGCGTGTTTGTCACTTCCCAGTGACGGATGCAGGAGAGAAGCGGCTCGACTAGCAAAGAAGTGGATGTAGGCTGGCACTTCAGAGATGAACTTCTTGTTGTGGCTTTCTACCAAGCAGTGTCAGTTACTGCAAAAGACACACTTGATTCACATTTGTGGTGGAGATTAGTCTTGGCTAAGACTCTGCAAGTTAGAAAAATCATTCAAGTTAAGAAATGAAATATTCCCCAGGTTAAACATGGCTCAGGTTATCTCTCATCCCTATGGGAATTTTTAGCATGGATCGGCAAATGCATTGTTTGAAAGTTATTTAAGTATTTATTTTGTATTATATTATATTTTGTATTTAAGTATTTATTTTGCAGCCTGAAACACTAGCTGCAATAATGAAGAAACTAACTGAATGACAGAAAAGCAAACCCTAAAATAGTTACCATTAACACCAGGAAGGCTGGGGGTGTGCTATCCTGTGGTTTTCTGTGCTCAGTAGCAATATGTCATCATAAAGAGCGTACATTTAACGGCTGAACAATACCATGCATGGTGTCACCTTCCCAAGGGCTAACTGTGCAACAGCTTCCCTAAACTGCTGAATTTCCACTGCTGAAGCAGTTCATTAAAAAAATCCGTATACAGCTGGGAATTATAAAACTCTACAAGAGCCTGTGATGCCAAGGAACTTCATTTGGAGGCACACCTACGTTTCTAGTGCCTTGGAAGCTGGTCTTTTCCAAAAATCTTTCTATAGACGCTAAAGCAAGGATGAATCTGGCCACAGTCCATTCACCATGAGTGATTATAACTTAAGGGGACATTCCCTCTCTTTAAAAATTCTAATTCTTCACATGTTTCTGGTTAAAAAAAAAACAACACAAAAGAACCAACCCTTGTGCCTATGTCAGTGTCTTAGCTGTGTAAATTTAAACATTCCATTGTAAGCTAAGATTATCTTGCCTCTTGCCCACTGAGACATGTGGGTTTGGCTTTATAAGACTCCATAACTGGCCTGCTTGAACCCTGTCCAGCAAGTTTTCATCTAAATTGATTAGGACTTGGAACGTATTTTCTTGGACAAATTGTGTTCTAATGAATAGAACACTCCCTCACAGCTGTCCTGCCAGAAAGCCAAGATTTTTTCTGTCTAGAAATCATCCCAAAGTGACCCTTAGATAAAGTTCAGAATCCATTTTCATTTTTTAATTAAGAAAAGGTTTGCTTAATTCCATTCCATACATTTCAGTACTAGGCAGCTGACACAATTCCCCCTAAACATTTTATTTTAAAGAATTTGGTTGTGATGTCAGATCTGCCACAGACAATACATTTCTAAACACGCTGTTTACATTAAATGCAAAGCAAAAAGACAGCTTCAGAAGGAGAAGAAGTCTCACTCATCCCAATTCCTGTAGGTGGCATATAGAGCAAACTCAAGGTCGGCTCTATTCTCCACACAATAAATTTAAACATTAATGAAGACAAACAGGAGATGCCACTGTAGAGCCTCACCCAGGCACCAGGGATTTCCATGACGCCCTTCCCTGCGGACATGGCTCTCCAACAGACTCCTCCTCCCACCCAATAGCTAGCTTCAAGGGCTCACCTTCAAGGCCAGGAGTGGACTGGCTGGGAAATCCTGTCATTAATTAACACTGGCTAAATGAAGTGGGCATTTCCCCTCAATAAGGGGCCCTGGCCACTCTGAGGTAGGAGCTTTCCCCAGTCAGGATTAACACACCTTTTCTTTTTAGCATTTTGCTCCATAGTTATTCTCCCAGATGTCCCAGCTTGAAACCTCGCGGTAAATGTTTGTGTTATGATTAGCCCATCTGGAATTTTCATTCTATGACCATTCCCATGGGACACAAGGAGGATTTCATTCAATCCAGAATACCCAGTGGACATCCATGATTACATCATTTTGCTTATCTTTTAGCAAGAGTATTTCTAGGAACCAGGAGTACAATTTGAGACAAGATCAGGTCCTTTCTAGTCTTGCAAAAGATGGTTCTGACCCACGGACCTATGTGGCAATAACACGCCTTCAGCATGGTTTCAGGATTTTGCTGATACATGGCACTCAGAAATTAAAGATGTTTGTTTACAGGAATTCAAAGGAACAGGTCTTTCAAGGAACATGACTTCCCAACTCCTTAAACATCAGCTATGTCTTTAACAAGACAGGAAACTGAGGCAACATCACTTATCCTCAACCTTGAATGGAATTCCACTCCTTCAACTACTACCTATGCTTATAGAAGAAATAAGTAAATCATGACAGATTGCTCTGCTACGAAAGTAATTGGCACTGTGTCACTGCTTGTGGAAAACAGGTCATAAGAAGACAATAAGAATGGGAAGCTTCCTCTGCTCTCCACAGACTCTGCTTGCTCGTGCTTGCAAGACACGCTGAGCTGCAGAAATCTACCTGAAATGCCACAGAGAAAGATGATAGCTCTTGTGGTTATTCTCCAATTCCTTCACTGAAAGCTGGTCCAGTCAAATCAACATGATTAGTCAATCTGCATGATTAGATAAAAAAGGTTTTTCTTAAGCTTATGCTGCTTTGGCAGACAGACTCGATGGAAAAATATCACGTACCTCGGCTAGAGGCCACGTCATCTTTGCTTGTGGACTAAGAAAATTGGTTACACTTGCAGCCATTGCTCTGAGCTCATGTTTTGTTTTGTTTTGGTTTTTTTTTTTCCCTGTATGCTCTTAAACCAGCTCACTGGAACCTAAGTATAATGACAGGGAATGAACAGGAACAAGATTTGCTAACACTTTATTGCACTGTATTCTGCAGCCTGCTATTGTCTGGAAATGTGGTTATAATGGGCAGATGATACAACATTAAACCCTCCTGAAAGCATACACAGAAACTGTGATATAATCATGCTCGGAGCAGTTATCTTTAAACACAAGCATGGGTTCAGCGCCCAGTGGAGAGCAGCAAGCGAAGCTATGGGCCCAAGGCAAAACAATGACCAACTGCCAAGAAACATCCTCGTTAGTCTTTGTTAGAGTTTGTATTTTTAAAGTCATTGTGCAGTTTAATTAAGTTGGTAACATGCAGATGAGAAAGTGGAGAAAAATGTGAAGACATAGGGAGATGAAATGCTAAAGCACTGAAAGATGTCACCTCCTCTGTGAAATGCTTACGTTGTGAAATAAAAAGAGAAGAAAGAACGAGTCATTTCAGGATACATCTGGAATGAGAGATAAGACCAGAAGATTACAATCTTCTAGTAGTCTTCCACAAAACCTCTTTATTTGCATTCTACATCATGTGGTCTGACTCTGAACACAAATCAAATAGAGAACAGACAAGATGAACTGCAGTCTAAGAAATGGGATTCAGGACACGGTGGCAGTTTCAAGACCCTGAGAACTTGAGCCACATGTTCCCTGAAGATGCTAGCAACATTTACTCACAGGAGCTGAAGGTCTGATCAAGCCTAAGTCATCACAGAATGATTAACTCGGAGACCAAGGATGTAAATGGGATAAGAAGGCAGAAGAGAGAGCAAGCAGAACTCAAGTCAACCCTTGTGACCACCCCTGGTGGTCCCTGTGTGCTACCAAGTTGATCACAGGCTTTAAGTATTTTTTGGTTGTATTCCAGCTTGTTATACACACTCAGCTCCTCTCCCTGTTTATCTGTTTTGCAGTGCTGGACGTGTGAGCAGTTTTGTGAAATTATATAAAGCTTTTAAGCAGACACAGCCAAAAATGTTTAGAGAGAGACAGGCAAACTATTTATTAAGTTGAAGAGGAGACTTCAGGCCAGATCCCAGCTATCACGTCCAGGTTAAGTTCCCCTCGCACCGTTTCCAGAAAAAGAGAGGACTTCAAGCTGTCCTTGGGAACAGCTGGGAATTTCCTTTTCCTGGAGGGACCCATGGGCGGCATCAGGCCAGATGAAGCCAGATGCCTGCTGACCACTGCCTTTTTGGGTGCTCCCCAGTCATTCGGCATCAGGAGGGTCAACCAGCATTCAGCATTGTGATCCCCTGGGGAGGAGCCCAGCAGGCTGAAGTTGCAAAAATCCCATGAGCATTTCCTGCCCTCACCTCAGGTAACAGTTGTTTTGGTGGATATTGAATTGCACATATCGAAACCAGAGAAAGAAGTGAGCTACTACCAGGGGGCCTGCCAGGATTTCTGCCCCTCATCTGTGCAGAAACCAGAGGACTTTGCCCTAGCTTGTGCTCTTTCGCACGTGTGGCTGCCCTTGTCTTCCTGCATGAGTCAAAGGCTGGCATGCAAGTGGTCCCCCTTGTGCATGGGCAGACAGGTAGGAGACTGACAGCAAGACCAGACATTACATTACCTTTAACTCTTACATACCCAGTAATTAATCGGCACCCCTTTCACAGAAGTCACATGGACTGCCAACATCCCAGAGCAGTCCTGGCTTTGCAATCTACTTGGATGCTAAATTTCCACTGTGCTTAAACGATGGTTTTGCCTAGGGACTCAGTCTCCAAAAAACCAGAAGTGCTGAACACCAAATGGAAGCTCTTGGTAGCTAATGTTTTGCAAGATCCATCCTTGTTGAAGGACTGCAGGTTTGTACCCTCTGCTGGTAAATGGAGGGACAGAAGGGTTACAGGAAAGGCACACTTGAACTCTTTGTAGCCAGCATATAGCATTGTAGGGAATGAGCCAAAATGTTAACGCTAAGGAAGCAAAACAGAGAACCAGAGAGAGATGGGAGTGGAGTAGAAAGCTCAGAGTTATGGACACAAATTAATGAACCAGCAGGACTGGGAACGGGAACAAGCTGTCAGAACTTCATCTCTTACAAGGGACAAAGAGAAAAAAATCCTAATTTCTGATGCTTTTGATGGAAACAGAGTTATGCAAGACTTATATTGTTCACACTGATTTAATTAAGACTCTGTCAGCACTGTCAAGCTTAATTGACCTGGTATTTAACATTTATAGAAGTCAGTTATAAAAACGTGCTCTGCACTAAAAATCAGCGTTCTATAAATGGTCCCAGTCCTAGAAGGGTCGCCTTTTTGGCGCAGCAGACTCTTGAGAGCATCCCACTTATGTGCTAAGATATCTCTATCTAGCTTAAAAGATTACAAGCTCATGCCGCATTCCTTGCCCACACAGTCCTCTCCTCACAGTTTGTGGGAATCTGGGGTGTCCAAGGAATGCAGAGTCAAGCTTCCTGGCAGCATCCCATCACGGAAATTATTTCACAGAGAATTAATCCCCAATTCTGACACTTCTTGTCATGTTAGATTCAAATCTCTGCATTTGCTGAGCTGTAATGAGTGTGGAAAGGCAAAGACTAGACAATGGACTTGCACCACTTGTGAACACGTCGGTTTCTGGGCTGTTTAGTGACAAAAGCAGTTCTCTATGTAGAGAAACGAGCTTGTCTGGATGTCAGCAACAGCCCATGGGTAGAGTATGCCACAAACCTCAGCTACTGTCATGTACAGCCCTATTCATCTGGGCCACGGAACCTCTAGCACTAGCTCCTGCAGCTGTGGGACACGCCTGCCTTCTTGCCTTAGTGGGCCGCAAGTACACACCCGCCTGGAGTCACCACTGAAATCAGTTAGGTCTCTAGTGGGCTGCCTAAGGGAGTATTATAGATAAGATTCAAATAGAGGCAGCAAAATGAATATCAATGAGGACAAACAACCAACGCTCCCAGAAAATCCCATGTTCTGTAATTGTTATTGCTTCATCAGTGACAGGAAAGAGCAGTGTTTTAAAATAGAAGTTCACTTAACTGAATTTCCCTTAAGGCACAGAAAACAAGCTTCCATGAAATGGTATCAGTTGTTCAACAATAACACGCTCTCCTGACTGAAAACTGGGTTAGGAATTTGTATTGTATTTTCACAAAACAATTTCTAGCCCAGTTTCCTCCTCCTCCTTGAGATAACCAGGCAGATTCCACCTCAGTGTTTACTGAGTTAGACTATGGGGATCAGTCACTATGTAACCGACGTCCAGGTTCTCCACATACCTGCTTAATGAAGGCCGGTGGACCACTACAGGGCTCCTTGGATGCACAAAGGCACTAAAGGAGATGGTTGCTTAAATACCATTGCAGATATGCATCCTTATCCTCTGTGCTGGGGCTCAAGGTTCAAAACTCTGTGTCATCCCAGGCGAGGCCAGCTGCACACAGGACTCACATCCTTGTCCCTCCTGGGATACAGGGCATGCAGAAATGTAAGTCTCAGGATAGTAAAGAAAGGAAAGAAAAGAACACTCCAAACCCACAGGACAACAAGGACCCATACCTCTTTCTGATAATACGGAATGTGTTGAGAACCAATAGTCATGTATCTACATGTGAAATATTATCTTTCCGAAAGCTTGTCATAAATGTGGCTCACACCGCAGGGATGGCCTGCTTTCCAAGTTTGTACAGCAGGAAGAATATTTCCTAGGGAATAAGGTCAAAATATTAGTATTCAACTGAATGAGTATGGGCCAAATTAACGAAGTTACTACTCCATCATAGATTTCCATACGTGAAATCTGAGAAAGCGGTTGTATCAACAGCACATCAATCCATGACACTGGTCAGAGGAACAAAAAACCTAACCTTCAGTCTCAAAGTTTCATTCAGCTTTGGCACAGAAAGGTTAACTTGTTTAAACAATGCTTCTGAACAGATAACGTTAATTAAATGTTTGCATTCAAATCTTATTACACAGTGCAACAAGTTTGCTTTCTATACAAACACTGCGCGTCCGGTGCGGAACAGAAAGCTGGGGGGGCAGACACTAATGAGTAATAGTTCAATCCCATGGACCTTTTTAAAACTAAAAGCAAGGAGAGGGGAATGTTTGCCATCTCCAGACTCTGTGTAAGTCCGCCTCTAAGTTTCTTCTCATTCTCTAGGGATTTGCAAAATTATGTGTTTAAATACTCATTTTCCTTCTACTCTAATGTTGCTTAAAACTCCCTCTTCAAGCCCAAGAATGACATAGCCAGTGGATGCAAATTATACTCAGTAAAAACAGAAATCTTGTAGCAGCACTGGGTAAGTCAAATGCCAAGTTAGCCCTGATGAGAAGCAAAGCAGCTAAATCATCCATCCAGATGGGAAACGTTGATAGTTCCTTAACTGTAGTGGTTCTACTTGCAATATAGAGAGGTGCGCGATTTGGCTTTGTTAAGCAGACATCATGGAACTATTTATTCTGTCCGCAAGTCAAACAGGAAGTTTATTAAACTTGCATATTGCTGGACATATCACCTGGCTGCTGTGTTTCTTATTGGAATGCAAAATTGGACGGTCCATTTCTGTATTGACGTAATGTACTGCCATGCGGAGGATTTCTCTTCGAGCCTAAGACCTATTTCTCTGACCCCAGGAGCGCATTGGATGTTGTGCATCCAATTCCTGACAGGAATGCTTCATTTTGCTCTTGAGCAACCACTTCTGAGCAAGCCAGAAGCAGAATCCAGCTCTTCTTGGCTGGAAGAATTGGGATGTCCCAAAATGGGGCTTTTTAACAGATGAGTGAAAAAGCAGAGAGCCCAAAGGACAATCCCTCTCCAAAGAAAATCATACAAATCAACAAGGAAAAATTCCTCTTTGTAAGTTAGACTTTCTACGATGGTAAAACAGCTGTGTGCTGTTGGGCTTCGCTCTGCTCCAGCATACCCCTGTTTGACTGTCTCACCAAGGCCCCAGGGGACAGAGCGAGCCTCCTGGGTCTGTCTTTGGCAGATGTTGAACCAAGTTGACTTTAAATGTTCCCTAGACTTCTTGTGGGACACCATCTTGTTTGGACAACTCCTCCTTGCAGCAGACATTCCTGTCACATCATTGCTCTCCCTTCCTCCAGGCCAGACACTTCCCTTCCATTGGACTTGGCTGGGCCGTGGCTTCTTCCCCTGCCAAACTGGTAGGTTGCAGCCAGTGTGGCTGCTGGTGATGCACTTGCTGCTGCCACCAACACACTCTCTCTGTCAGGCTGGAAAGCTGCAAATACAGTGCTGCTTCCCATGCAGGAGAACTCTTACCTCCCCCAGGATAGGGAACAGAGGATGTTATTAGCGGGGTGCAGGATGATGGTTGGGAGCACAGCATTATATCCAGCTGAAGACTCCATAGGGAAGAAAATGGGGATGATGACCAAGCTTTTCAGATTTCACTTGCTGAACCACCAAGTTCCCCTGCAAATACATCAGAGGGAACAAGGGAGTCCTGAGTAATTTTTGTAGTTCCTCTTTGTGTGGCTGAGCCTGACCATCCCCTACTTACCCATATAAGCTATGGGGCAGAATTTATTTTTCCCCATTTTGTTTGCCCTCCAGAAATAATTAACAGTTCAACATCAATCCCAAATAATTTCTCTTCACCCCAATGAAAGTTTTCTCTTAACAGTGAATAGTGTTGTTTTAACACCCCCGAATGCACACTTAAAATTTTGCTGAATTTAGCCAGTGAATATCCTTTCAAAGTTGGTAGTTCAAAAGATTGCTTGTTTTCAGCTAAAACTGTACAAAATACACTAGATGTTTTGTCCAAAGAATCCCTCCCAGATTTCCAGCAGGCCAACTGGATTCATAAACTGTTCAGAGTGTAATTGGACAGATTCAAAATAGGAAACATTCTCTCCTCTGTTTGTGCTAATTTTTTCAAAATCAGATGACAAATACAACATCAGTGTGATGTATCACTTTACAAATGTATAAAGGCCCTTCCCTGACACTTCACTCTTCATAACAGCCTGCAGAAGGTAATTTAAGATGCAGGCATTTTTTGAAATATGAATAGACACACACTCATCCAAAGCACACCAATCTTTTTGGCCTGTTCTGAACAGAGAAACTTTAACTGCTATAAACATTTCAAGCAGCCTTGATCTCTCTTGAGAAGCAGAATTACATTTTTTCACTTCTAGCTTAATACAGTAGTAGGCGGCAAACCCCAGCATATGTACAGGCATGTGAACGCGACTACCATCCCTCAACACCCCTTTGTGGCCTAATACTATCATAATTATTAATTCTGTTTCTGCACCTTGCCTGCTTGCTTGGCTTTGCATGTTACTGAACCTCAGCATCACCTCCATGAACTACCACAAAGGACCACAAAACATAGGTCGACAGGGGCCCCTGGATGTTACTCAGCCTAACCTCCTGCTTGAAGCAGGACTATCACCAACACCAGAGCAGACCAGCAGGTTTAGCTGTTGTCCCAGTTACCAGGAAGCTTTGGCATAAAAAAAGCAATATTCAAACTACAACCCTGCCTGAACTGGTGACCACTTGAGTCTTTACAGTGACCAGGAATTGCCTCCTGTGAAGAATGCAGTGGCGAATGAAGGTCCTCGGTTACACAGAAGTTAGTATTGCTTCACCAAGCCCGACAACTTTATGAATTTTTGCAAACTGTAAAAATGACCAGATTCCAAGCTTTGAGGTGAGGAGAAAAGATAGCATAATTAAATTTTTTTTGGATGTATCTATCTGTACACGAGAGCTGGGGTTGAAAACACTTAGTACAAAGCAGAGAGGACCTTCAAGCATTCTCACTCATTTAAACCAGCTTCCAGCATTCTTGTTCAAAGTAAATGCACACCAGATATAAATTTTAGTGTAACAGGAATTCTCTTTTTTTCTACAATGCTTTTTAAATTGCTATCCTGTCTGTTCCCTTTCCAGAGAATTAACATTCATCTGTATGTAACCTCTGCTTAGAAGACAGGGACTAGTAGGGTAAGACTGCACAGGACACTGCTCCTGACGTGTTCACCCAGCCAGTGAATTTCCACATTGAAGAGCAAGGAGAACTGGCATCTATTATATTAACACTTCTCAACATGTTCCTCGTGCAGGTGTAAGAGGCCAACCAAAGAGGATGCCCCCTGAGCAGCCGCCTGGGCAGGCCAGGTGCTAAGGAACAGACTTTGACTTTATGACACCCTCATTTTGCTCTGAAGTATTTGCCATTAGTCATAAAGCTCTACGCATTCTGTTCACGTGCATGGCGAAAAGGTTTTTACAGTAAAACTTCAGATATTTTCTGCAAGTTCACTGAAGTTCAGCAAGCTGTTTTTTCTCACTGCTAGGAACATAACTGCTTGAGCTGGATAACTTCCTGGTAAAGTACAAGTTCTTTAAGGAGAAGTCAGTACTTGTCAGACGACGCAGAAAGCTCGAGAGCTCCCTTCTCAGCAAGCCTTACACCTTCCCCATGACTCCTGTGGCTTTGCACATGCCTGCAACTACATGCCCTAGAACCATACGCTAGTTTAAAAAGGCAAAAGATTTTTTTTTTCCAGAGTTTGAACTTTGGCTTTGTTCTGAAACCTTCCCCTTTTTTCCTGACTAACACAGCTCATGAAGGAACACCTCCCTCAGGCTAAAAGCATGGAAAATACTTGTGATGATCTACCCAGATTTTAACAAGGGCGTCCTCAGCACCTCGAAGTTGCATATCCGTGGAATGTGGCCCATATTAATAATACTTGAACTTCTCTCAACATGCTCAGAGACAGCCTTGATGCCAACCCACAGGGTCCTGAGGGCAGAATGACAGCATCCACACAGGCTATTAACCTGAAAGACAAACGTTGGCATTTTTTGCTAATCCCCTCAACTACTTAGTATTTTGGAATCTCTTTCCTCATAGTTACATTATCAAGATCGTGGAATTACTTATTTTAGTCTGAAAGAGGCTAGTCATGTGCTGGCATTAATTGTGAGAACTGTCACTTGTTTATTACCATATTGGTATATAGCAAATGTATCAGATTTACAAATGAAGGGCTTTGTTCAGGAAATTGCTCAGACACATGCTTCTCTAAGACAGAACATTTTGGGGATGTAGGCATGAATCATTCACAATATGCCTGGTGTGCATTTCTCCACACATCCAGGAGTCAGCCCGGTAGGTATGGACCCTGCCCCTCCATCCTACCCCTGTCCTGGGGCAAGCCAAGGAGTGGAGTACTGCTGCAGCACTTCACCCAGTGTCACAAAGGTATCAGCATCTTTCAAAATATTGTACTAACATCCAAGCTGCAGGAGCGGAGACTGACCATTGCAGAAAGTGGGCCAAATATTACAGTCTTTTCTACGTTAGAAACCACTATGGCAACAAGAGAGATCAAGAATATCTCAATTTGGATGTATACCCTTGAATTACTTAATCAGAAAGAAAATTATGTGCAACAGGGATTTAAAACAATCATGTAAACAAGCCAATTTTATACTGGTCTTATTGGAAGATGTTGCAACAAGACACTTCGTGCATTGTCTGTATTTCCAAAATGACAAAACCAGAGGACAGAACAAATCAAACTAAAAGCCCAGACTACTTCATGTAGTTTCTACACTTTGGCAAATCAAAGTCAAACCAAAATCCTAAAACTTCCCCACATCATCTTCTCCCCTCTCACAAGGGGGGAAAGAAGAATTCTTAAGTGCTGTTCAAAGACTAACTTTTAGCATTACTTCTTCATCTCAAGTTTGTTAAGAGAACACAGTGGTGACCCTCCTTGTGCCTGGAGAAGAAGGTTGACATAGGAAGGTGAAGAAAATACCAGCAATACCGAGAGAAAGAACAGCAAGAAAGCAAGTTTAGTATTACGGACTTGTTGCCAAGTGGAGGCAGATCTTTCCTTGTTGACATGACACAGACTTTACTTTTGAGCTAGGTGTGCTGTACAGGAAAGAGTTGGGATCCCCCCCAGCTGCTCCACTGGTCTTGGTCTGGTTAATCTCTACCAGAAACACACTTGCCAACCCTCTCCCTTTTCCAACCATCATAAGTATCAAGGTTAAAGATCACAATCTGAAAACAAAACATGTTGAAAGACTTGTCTTCTCTCAAAGTGAGAAGAAAGCATGTCTAACTATTCAGACTGCATGCTTTTCAGTACGGGCATGCTGGATTATCAGAGTTTACATGATAGCTTTCATCAGGGGATCACACAGCACAGTGCAAACAAGCCACATGTTAACCCTGTAAGGCACGGATAAATCAAGATTTTCTGTATTTCACTGACCAGAAGACTGAAGAACTGAGAAGTTTAGGGATTCGTGACACAAAAGCAGCAGAAATGTGAAGGAAGCCTCTGACCAAAATAACATGGATGCATAGGAAAAAGTCCAAACTCCATTTCACAGTTTGTCTAATTCTCATGGGATCGCAGGCCCTAAGATTTCACCAGGTCAAGTAAGTCACGGTCTGCTCAAGGATATACATTCCTTTTTTATCATGTAACCACTATGTGACCCTGACAAAAAGTTCAGGGGTTTCTTTTCTCTAATATAGCCTCTTACTGCCTTTTTAAGGGAAGGAAAAAAAGGAAACGAGACCCAGGTGAGCATAAAACAACAAAACAACCACTCCGTCCTCACTTCATTTCACTTGCAAACAGTATCAGTACTTTTCTGTTCAGGTATATACTTTTTATATATACTGTATAGGTATATAGTTTATACATACTTTTCTGTTCTGAAGTAATAACCACCTATGTCCTGGGCACAGCACAAGCAAGAATCTCACATTAGAAGATCATTATCTTGCCACAGTCACACATCGAGAAGTAACTATTCTAGCATAGACTGGGAGTATCCCGTCTAGGAAAAGGAAAGCAGAGCTTGGAGTTGAAGATGCCATCGGACAGATACCCAGTCACAGAAGGACCTTTAGTCACCATCACTATGCACCCCTGTTATACACATCACTATGTACCACAGAGCTGAACAGCCCCATGAATAGCAGCAGCATTACACTCTCCTTTCTAGGCCATAAAGGAGGAGTGGGGGAGATGCAAGAGCAGGTCTTGTTGGTTCTAGGAATATAGCATGATAAAAACCATGGCTGTGCAGCAGCGCAGAACAAAAATAAGCTAGGCATCCCACAAAGTCATCCAACATGTCTATTAACACTCCTAGTAAGTGACAGCTTCTACCTTTTGCAGCCACTGGCATCAGTAAATGTTATGAATTTAGTGATTCAACATTTCACCGAAGCGTAAACAAATTATAGTCTCTGCAAGGAACAAATGGTCATGAAATCTGAACTCAACAGAGATACTTTCCATAACTCAGAACTTGACAGGGTGTGCTTACAGATCTAGCAGGGAACTTCCATCAGGCTTTGGAGAAGCTTATGGGAACTGCAGTCCTCTGATTTGCTGCAGACATACTTCTTGGGAGATTCACTCTTAAACAGAAAGCGTTTTAACCATTATAAAAAAATATAAGTTTAAAACTAGCAGGCATGCTGACACTGTGTGCAGAAGACTGGATTCTCACTCATTTCCCAGTAGGTTTGAAGATCGCAGCCAAGACCATATGGATGTCAAAGAGATGCCTCCCACAGACTTGTAAGAACCCTTCTTGCTTTTTTAAACCTGAGAAGACCTTTAGTCAAAAGTTTTGCAGCGTAGAGTTCCCAGAAATGTGAACATACAAAGAAAAAAATATCCCTGGAGAGCTAACCTTATTAACAACCTGCTTCTCCTTACTTAAAGTTGCTTCAGATAGAAACACTGAATCTCAAACCCAGGAAATTATGAGTATGAAATTGTAACGCCCAAATAGGCATGGCAGAGCTCCCAGTGATTTCACACAGTCAGTTCTCAAGTTACAGAAGTTGGAGCTGGATTTACAAGTGGCATCAACCAAACCTCCAAATCCTGAAGTATCTTCAAAGTCTAGACCTAAATCTTGCGACTTCTCCCACTCGCATGAACATGTGAACATTTAAAGGATGAAATGTTGCTCTCAGTCCACTTGGGTGACAAAACGCACACAAGACACAGGAAAGGTCAGAGACTGAGAGTTCATTTTGCGCTTTTATCATACTTTAGGAGACATGGGTGGATGGAGAACTAACTGCTGCCAATAGAAACATTGTTTCTTATTCACAGGGACATGCAGCAGCAAACCCAAAATTACTCAAAACAAATAGTACTGAAATTACTCAGGTCAAGGACAGTGGAGCCAAGAACACCCAAGAAGGGTGGGACACAGGTACCTTACATCATCTTGACATTTTAAAGGGACTTTTAAGGGTTTCACTCTCCCGATCTCATGAAGAGACTCAGCAGTGTAAGACAATGCTCTTCTTCCTCTCCTGTTCTTAAATTCTTTGAAAGGGACAGTCAATATCTCTGATTACAGTCAGGGAGGCTTTTCCTGCTG
>NW_009649851.1:383490-409712 GCF_000708025.1 Charadrius vociferus | reverse complement strand
CCTGCTGAAGAGGACTACAGCAAACAGCCTGCTGGCAAAGTGTGCGAGGAGAGCTGCTGGCAGCAGTTGCAAATGCAACCACCGCAGCAAAATACTGCGTTTCATCCACCCATCAAAGCACTAAAATAATTGGACTTTTTGGTTTTGTAGCAGCTGTAACTGCGTGAGCCATGGATGTTGAACCAAACCATGGCAGACTTCTGACCTCGCCCAAGCATAGCTTTGCCTGTTATATCAACAATGCAGCTCAAACAATGTAAATGCAGTGTGTGGAGAGACACACAAGCAAGTTTCAGACTACCATCCCAAGCAATGGCACAAAAATCATCCCAGTCAAGGTCCCAAAAACTCACTCTGACTTCTGGCTAGGTTTTAGAGGCTGCTAGCACAGCTACAGCAAGCGGCATTAGAACCTCCCCGTTGGAGATTACAGGTCGGGTCTCCTGCTCTGGCAGCAAATAATTTGTCAGACTACATAACCGCATCTGAATCCACCTCTGCTAAGCCCATTTATGGGGTAAGCGAGCAGCGTTACACGCCTGGTCCCACACTCCTCTCCCACCGCAGACCCATGGCACCATGTTCTTCCCTTTGCTGTCCCCAGGCAGGGATCACCCAGGGCCCCGAGAAGGTGTAACTGGGTATCTCCCTGCGCCATCCCCCTCACATTGCCCCTGCCCTTTGCTGGGGCACTGGCAAAAGTTTCCAGGGTGGTACTGGCACAAATAATTTTGTGTGACAACTGGTTGGGAGCTGCTACCCACTCTCTACCCTGGTGGGCCACCAGCCTGGCAAGTGCAGCTACCCCTATGCTCCACACAGTTTGCTGCAAAGCAAAGCATACACAAAGCCAGCTAGTTCACAATCCCAGATTAGAAAGTGTCACCAGTTAATATCACCTGATGGTATTGTTTAGCTAAGGATTTCGGGTTTTTTTAAAGACATGTTTATAGCAGTCGTTTTGATAGAATAATCACAGCACTTAGCGTTGGCTTTCATCTCTCTCATGTGACTCACTTCTTCCATTTTCCAGTGCTCAGCTGTGATTGCTGTAGTGGTTCAGCTATCTGCACTAGTGTTAGAAACAGGCTTGTGCCACCAAGCTCAGATCTGGATCAGAAGTGCTGGGAGTCTGCGGGAGTTCAGATCAGCAGGTTTTAATCACTCTGCCGTGGGGAGGCCGACTCTTATCTCTGCAGCTGGCTCTGCTGCCTGTCTGCTGGCTGAAGAGGGACAGGGGCAATTCGGGGCTTAAAAGGTAGATTTGGCGTTAGTCTCATCTCTAAAAATGTATGTTTAGAGATATTTTTATTTTACAGATACATATAGCTCTAAATATATATATTAAGAGATATCTTTATTTTATATATCCACATAAGCTTTTGAAAGCATCTCATTTTTAAAGCTTCCACTCTCAACTGATGGGGAAAAAACCACCTTGTTTTGGAAATACAAAAACTCCCACAGGGGTCTGAAAGAAACATCTCAGCCTTCCTGACCTGAAAGCACTGACTGTTTGAGAAGGTATTTGCCAGGCACCAGGGGCTGGTGGTGCAGACCAGAGGCAACCACAGCCCTGCCGATAGCAGCACCCCTGTCCCAGCCCTGGCATAGAGGAACCCAGGGGGGCTGACAAAGCAGCCGTGCCTCCTGGCCCCCATACGAGCTGGCTGGCATGGCAGCTGCATTGAGCAACGTAAAGGTGGTGGGGAAATAATTTCAGTTTCCTGTAGCGTTTCATCATTTTACATATTTTTGCATTAGCCAGTATAAAACCTCCCAGCTTTTTCCAGCAGCATTAGAAGTATAGCTAAACATACAGATTTCTAGCAACACTCCTTCTGTTCGCTTTCTTGCCAGTTTTCAGGAAAAACCGCCCATACATCATTTGCCAATTTTAATGGAATTTTGGCTCAAATAATTTTTAACTACTTAATACAGATCACATTTATTATCATCATTAGTGGAAAATATTATCTTCTCAGATTTCCTTGTATTGTAAGCAGTGGGAATATAATTAATTCATTCTGCAGTTATACAAATATGTAAATCCATTACAAATACAGCATTGAATGCATTTTCTCAAATTCCTATGCTGTTTGCAGCTTTGTTTCTGGCAGCACCAGTATCCTTCTGGTGATGATCAGATTGCCCTTCAGCCCTAGAATAATTCCTGGAATAAACCTATTGATTAATGCTCTTGTAACATACTAACTCATATGGCAATAGGGAACTATTTTTATTACTGGAGGCTATTTGTCCCTCATATATGCACACATTTTGACTTCACATTTGATACATCTCGCAAGCTGTCCTACAGTTTGATGCTATCCATCATCCCATTGCAGCTCCAACACTCCTGTTACAAGAAATTCCATTAAGCACTAGGGGTCAGTCAATTGTATTAGAAACATAAAGCAATTTACTAAGACATACATTTAATGAGGCTTCAGGGAGTGAAGGGATCACATGCACAAATTACAGTTTTAGGAATCAGACCTAAACCTATAGTGGGTAAAAACTAAACGATGATCAGTCTGTGACAAATCCTCAATACAACCCCACGCCTGGATTCTATCAGCAGAATGTATGATCTACACTATATTATCTTTTAGGACTTACCTGTAGCTGTAACTTACCATGCATTGATCAGAAAAATTTTCCACTTCAACAACAGCAAAACAAACATAGCAAACACCCCAAACCCAAAAAGTTGCTTGTGAATTCAAATTTTGTTGCTGCTACTTAGCAGTCGTGCGTGAGGGAGATGGGAGTTCAGTTTTCTTCCAGTGAAGCAGGAGGCTGGTCCCACCTCACATCCCCCTGGGTTTCCCAGCAGCCTGTGTAAATTTTGCCAGGCATGTCACATCATCCCAACCAGAGCTCACCTCACAGACAGTCCTGATGGGTAGCTGGGACCCTTTTTTGCAGATCCAGTCATGAGGATCTCCCGATTGCTATGGTGCACTCCCCATCCTGCTAGGGCAAGCAGTCATGGCTCGTGCCCCTGCCCAGCACAGCACCCAGGCCTTTGGTTTCCCTGCTCTGGGGAGAGGTGGGCAGCAGCATACATCTGAGCTGCAGCCACTGTGAGGAACAAAAGCACAAAAGCAGTTACCCAGATGATAGTGGCCAACAGGATGGAACAATGCCCCAGCTGACCTGAGTGCTCACAGAAGCTCAAACGTTACTGCTCCCTGAACTGGAATATACTTCCAATAAAACCCATCACAGCCCTTTGCGGGTGTCACAGAAGAAACCTGTCCCTGCTGCAGGTGATTATGGAGCCAAACAGAACCAACCTGACACTGAAGCCCTCAACTTCAGTATGTTCAGCCAGAGAAGAGATAATCTGAAGACCATGGTGCTGATGAGTGAAAGAAGATGCACAGAGCTGAAGATGGCAATGTTTCTACTATGTCAGAGCTCCTCTTGCCCTTCCAGTTGTATCATCGAGGCAGCCTGGTTCCAGCTAGCCTACAAGGGCTGCTGTATTCATCTACACTATCCCCACCATCTTTTTTAACAAAAGGCAGTATCTCTCACTCACACCAACTAGAGGCCGTCCTGGGAAAAGTACAGGCTCTCCAGATTCCCCTTAATGGTGAGCAAAAATGACCACTTCACTTGCTCACTCCTGCCATGTACCATCTGGCTGCTTACACCATCTTCCTTTTAACACTCTCTCTTCCCCTCCACCTTACACGGTCACCTAACTGAAGACTGCAGCACTGCACCAATTAGCAGAACAGAAATACAACCTCTAACTGGGGGGGCAAAGAAGCAGCTGAGACTTCAAAAAAGCAGCCAGGGATTGCAAAAATACAAATGATTCAAGGCAGGACTAGGGTTTCACATACCTCTTGCTGGACTGTTGGGTCACTTAACTGTTGTGCAATTCATGCTGACTGCAGTTGTTGGGAAAGGTAAGAGAACCAAAAAATAAGAGCAACCTTAAGGAAATCTAATTTAGGGAACAGAACCGCATAGCAGTGCAGTTCTCTCAAAGTGACTCATAACAAATGGTACCATTCAGAGCCAGCAGTGTCCTTCCACTCCACTGCAACAGCTCTGTTTGTCTGACGCCTTTTGGAAAAGGGATACCTGCTTAAGTAAGGACAGCCAGTACCAACATGCAAACAAACACCACCTTGCCTCTGCACGCACCATTGTTTTCCCCTTGCCACAACATGCTCTGTAAGAACAGATGCAGACATTAGTTTGAGTTCCACTGAATTTCTCTAAACTCCTCTCCTCAAGGTAGACTGGTACTCCCCATTCTTCAGAGGAAAAGGATTTTGAAAATGTCTCCAAGACTGGGAAGAACCAGAAAGCTAAAACAAAGGGGGAAGGGGGAGCAACCCAAGCTCTTTGTTCCAGTTGGCATGAAAGCATCATTCTTACAATAGCTCATTTTCTCCTTCCCCCCCAACAGCTGACAACTCATGGCAACTAAGGACAGGGCTGCTATTGTCGTTAAGCAAATACTTGTCCAATCTACGTAGGAAAAAGAAGAGCTCCAGAGATGACGACATGTTCAAAATGCTCACAAGGGCATCCCAGGAGGCAAATAAAGAGACAGAGCAGTGGAGGAAAGGGTTCCTGAAGCGAAAACAGGGGACAGAGAAGTGGCCTCGCAGACGCAGCTGCTGCAGAGGTTGAAGAGTCAGCCTGCTTCACCCAGCGAGGGAATCAGACTCTAAGAGTCCACCCCAGATGGCAGACTGCAGCCTGAGCATCCTCTGCAAGCCCCTGCGTCTGCAACCATCCTCTTCTGGGGCACAATGCCGCCTGGCCTGCAGCATCGTGCATTTCTGCACAAAGTCATGGCAAAGAGAATTCTGGGCACTGGGAGAGCCCTTAACCCTGACTCCTACCAGTAGGACAGTTTATCTCTAGCATTCAATGACCAGCGTGCACTGAGGACACATACTTACGATCTTTCACAAATAATTTCTTTAGAAAAAACATGAACAACCAAGCAAACAAACAACTCACCACACACCCACACAAAATGTGTTTATTATTAGAAATCTTCTCTTTCTGTACAAAGCATGAACCCTTCCCCATATAAAGCCTTTCTGCATGTTCACCACTCCAGCCACACACTTAAGGGGAGGATGGAGGCTATACATCACAACATTAACATGTGGGATAAGTTCCAAACAAAGCACAACACACATTTTTCCATGAGCAGTCCTAATCCTCAAAGCAGCATAGTCCAGTCATGGCAGCATTTGTCTAGTGTTTTGAATTGCTATAGGGTAAGTCTGCCTTCAGGGTCTGCCAGCCCCCTCCCCCCGTGTTGCATAAAACTGCCGCCCTTTCTTTCATGACAAGTTGCGCAGAAGAGCTCATGCAGTTGCTGTAAAGTTTGGTGGTGACGTACCTGACATGGAGACAACAGGCAAACAAACTAGTCTCTCCTCTGCAGTAGCAGTGAGGGACAGAGACAGAGCTTGCAAGGCCAAGAATCGCACGCGTGTGGGAAGCCTGGCAGAAGGGGCTTCTCAAGACCGTTATGCCTTAACACAGGTGAACCTGCAATTGCAGGCTTTGTGGGCCCTTCTTTATGGAATTATTCCAGGGACTCCAAGTGTAAGCAACAGAGTCATCCAAAGCAAACAACCTGGGGACTCACAAACGCACAGACTTGCAAGTACCTATTCTGGATTGTTCAGCTGAACACATCTTCATGAGGGCAGCACATGGCTTCTGTGCAATAGTCAGTCAGCTGCTCTACCCGGCACAGACAGTCATCAGCTAACTCATGGCATGCTTAAGGACAGAGAAGCGTGAGTCAAAGGGAAAAATGCCTTTACATAACAAATCCCCTGCTACCCCTCCAGAGGGCTTTGGTCACAGGGGATTTTACTCATTCGTAATCCCAGATCCACAAAACTAACCTGCTACCAGTCATCACTGGCTGCCCAAGACAGACCACAGTCCACTGAGCAAGGCTGCCCCGGTAAGGGTACGGGTAGCGTTCTGTGTGCCTGGTGTCAAATTCCTACTTGGCTGCCCTCATTGCCCTGGTCCTGAAAACTTTGCATGTCTTCAGACATGTTTGCAACAGTCTGTTTATATTCATCACCATGAACATCTTGGTGCTTGCCAATGTTTTTAAACTGGTGCTGGCTGGGTTGCAAAAAACAAGATGGATGTGAGATAAGAAGAATCATGGGAATTTAAATTTCACTCCAAGCCTCAAAATTCCATCATCTTGCAGTTGGATGCCACAACACACAGCATGTAAAGTCCCAGGATCTTACACAGCAGTGGCAACACATCTCGGGAAGCCTCGCTAAAGAGCCCAACTCTTGTTTGGAAACACTGCAACGCTGGACAGTAGTGGTGATGCATAGCTAAAACTACTTTGGCTGTAGAATGACAGTATTCACTGAACAATGTTTATGGATATACAATGCAACTATATAAAACCACTGTATGTATCTTGTTACTAGCCTCATGCAAACCCTTAAGCAAACTGTTTGCAGCACACATTTGTGTTCTGCCAGCAATGAAGCAGGGCATGTAGCACTGCAAGACAGCACAGCCACAGAAAATTGCTATTATTATGCTAGCCCTCAACAAAAGGAGAAAAAAACCTAGCTTTTTCAGTCTGATAGATTCCTTCCCAGAACATCGTGGTTCAGTTCTCTTATCAATTTGAAAACTCTACTAAACAGTTTTGAGCTTCTCAGATTGTGAAATGCCTAAGAAGCCACAGCAGACAGGCACTATGCAGATAAACAATCTCAGTACAACAGCAGCTGCAGAAAGGCAGTAAACATGCATTTTGGCCTTCTGCAGCTAAACATTGTAAGACAAAAACAAGAAAGCATCCATGATTAGGGCGATTTATAGCCTAAAATAAACCTGAAGATTGATGAAGAACACGAGACCAAGAGAAACTATTCCTTCCATTTCACCAGTTTTGTAATCGCTTTGGAACGAGAGAGGAGAAGAATTTAAGAGATTAGGGGAAAGTCATTCTTCATTCCCGACGGGTCTGATCCAGAGCTTATTGAAGTCAATGAAATGAAGCCCACTGCAGCTCCACTGGATTTTTTCGATCGGGCCACAAGAGATGATTACTAAAGTGTCTGTGCAAGAAGAATCAAGTTTGTTTCAGAAAAATATATTTAATCAGCATTTTCCTTTAAGGTAATCACAGACCCCATGAGGCAGTAAAACTCAGTGCATCTAGCCTCAGCACTCAAGGGTAAATTGCCGTGAATAGCATCAACTTAAGAAAACAACATTTGTTTTCAACATTTTTTCCACCCATTTATTGTTAGCATACCCAGGATGACTAGAGGTGGTAACAGAAAATAGTGTTGTTCTGCTCCTTCTCTCCACCCCAGTGAACTTGCACATTTGATAACAGTGCACAGTCAAGCCCATTGTTTCCTCTGATTTTTGTGTAGCTCTTTTATGACAGTGAGGAGGACCTTTAAACGTGAAAAGCTCATAGCATATGACAAAAAACGGGAGAATCCACATGCAGAATTGACTTAAACTGCTCTTAATTCATCATTTACAGTTGTTTGGCTAGCGAGTCAAGGATGACTCTTTAAGTTGGAGTTTCCCCTGAAATTCTGCCTTTACAAGCAAGTTTTTTCAGGCCTCTGTCCAGAAGGGGAAAATTAACGATTCTTGGAATCATTATTATCTTATGGGTCACTTTTTTTTTTTTCTGATATGAACTTTCTGAAACAAAGGTCCAGGCAAGAACAGTACTGGTTTCTCAGCTTCCACTGCGGTAAAAATGGAATGTTCTTCTTTAAGAAAACTAAACCACAAAAACATAAGCAAAAGAATCCCCAAAGCCATACCGTATGCAGTGAAGCAATGTTCAGCACTTCCATCCAGGTGACTTCATTGGGTCAGTAGTCTGCACTCTGAAGCTCCTCTACAAACAAGCCTGTCTTTAACCTTTCCAAGACTGAACTTCCTTTTTGGTGTTTGTTTCACCAGTGTACTTTGCTAATCTTCCTAAAAATGTAAAGAAAAAGTCAGTCAGCAGAGAGGAAGTTAAAAGCTGCAGTTCTCAGCTCTTTATGATACAGAGGAGCAACTAAATGATCAAAAGAATTAGCTAATTATGTTCATATGGGCAAAGAGGGAAACCTGTGGGGCTGACACTTCCAGGACAGTGCCCACAGAACACCACACCAGTGCTGTGCCGAGGCAGTGATTAGTGTAAAGCTGTAAGCAGAATCGCAGCCTCTGCAACAGGGAGATAAGGCCTCTGGAGAGCTACTGCTCTCTCTTTTCTGTAAGCTACTTTTGAAGGTTACCCATTCTCTGGTTTTGAATATACAGACGTAGAAGTGAAAACATGTCCTGCAGCCCCTGCCACACAGATATTTTGGTAAAGTGGTCAGGAAGGATGACCACCCCTTCACTAAGGAGTTAGAGTTTTTGGATTCTCACCCTTTAACCCCAAGTTTATGAAAGCCCTCAGCAAAGCCGTGGCCAATTTACAATGCTCTAAAGGAACAGTGTACTGCATCCTTGTCTCCGCAGGTCACCATTAACCAAGAATCAGGTTATTGTGGGTTTTGCCACTTTATGCCTGCTATAAATCAAATTACTGAGATGAGGTTTTGTCCCTCTTCCCATTTCTTCCTCTAGCCTTGAATTAGTTGTCCTCCAATTGCTTCATTCTCACTACACTGCTTAAGCTAAGCTTTAGTCTCATGGTTGTCTCCACCATACTTCACATAAGAGTCTACCTACAGACGAATACAAGTCAGCTTTTCCATTTCCTTAATGAGAAGGATATGATATTCTCTAGGAATTAGGAAGAAGCACTTTATTAATTTAGATAATTTTGGTGCTTTTGTTATTTTGGAGAATAAATATTTATCCTCATTGGATGGCTGGAACAGATGCTCTTCCAGATACATCCAGCCTTAGTACAGAGGCATGTTACAACTCCATTATTGCTGTACTAACTGACACGTTCATTTCTTTATAACCTAAACTGTTCACAACAAATACGGAACAAAAATCGCCTCCCATGTCCATACTCAAAACAGGTCTTAGAAATAGTGATGTTTATGGAAGGAAATCTTTTCATTAGGCCTATCTCAACAAGGCATCCTTCAGCAACTTAAAAAAAAAAAAAGGAAAAATTACATGTGCTTTTCTGATTCTAAAGCTAGTACTACTTTACTGTACAGTACTCCTGCTGCTAAGGTTGCTCCCATGTTTCATCTCATCTAGAAAAAGAATTAACATAGCTGGTTTCTTGAGGCATGTCACGTGCATACTTAATCCACTACCAGCATGCCTAATCTTTACCCACACCGCCCCAAAGTTTCATATGTTGCACATGCTAAGTGCATCTCTTCTGATGCACTGAGAGCATCCAAAACTATTGTTACACCACAGAAAAGGATAGAAGCTCATAAATATCTATAAGCCAGTTGTTCTTAGTGATCACGTGCCCTCTACTCTGAAGACTCAGTCACGACAGGAAAGTGAGCACTTGGATGCCATGTGAATTTCAGCTGCCACTTTATACTGCTGGAAGTCTGAAGGTTTTACCTGAGGAGTCCTGTAGACAGGACTGCTGCCTCACCCAGTAGCAAGGAGGTGCACAGAGCGTTCCTTCTAAGGAGCTCGTTCACTGTTTTAGAGTTCCCATAGTTTCCCATGGGAAACTATGCAGTCTGTTATAGCTCCTCCATTGACAGCAAGGGAACTGGTTCTGTTTTGGGGGAAGGATGCACTTGTAAAAGGACCAGACTGTTGGAGCATTGGTGGGTTTTGTTGTTGCTTTTACATGGTACGTTTCTCCGCTCCTGCTTTTCCAGCTCTTACACAGAAAACCTGTATCTTACAAGAAGGAGATCCTGAGCAGGCAGTAAGCTTCAACTTCTTCAACTGGCTTTGGCATTAACTGTGCCATTCATGGCCTATTCTACTTCATTGCACTAAAAAGTAATACAATAGTTTTGCTACATTTCCCCTCTTATATAAATGTGTTAAGATAGAAGTAGCTCCTCTCAAATAGTGCAGCTAAAGAGAGGCAGCAGGACTTTTAAGAACCCCTAAGGAGGACAAGGAGACCAGAAACTTTTCAAGTCAGCATCCTACTTTTTATTAATTCCTGGCTTTTTCATTCTATAGAGTGCTGTACATACATAGCGCTGAAGCAAAATGTACATATTATTTTTGCTCAGTGCTATCAAGTCTGGTAATCATACTGTTGAATCAGAGGGTTACTATTCAGATCTGCATTAATAGTAGACTGGCCTGCACAGTAATTTTTAAAATGGGGAAGGAACCACAAATGATTAGGGCTGAAGTAGTTGTTATCCGTGAATGATCGGTATTTTGAGCTTTCAAACCCATTTCAGTTGTTGTTCAAGATTTCTGGAAGACTTTTCACCAGTTAAACTAAGAAGTCAAAATAACGGTACATTTATGTATTCCATGTGTCTGTTTTTTGTCAGTGGATTTGCACACATTTAGTTTTCCAGGACACACTGATTCTGGAGAGACAGCGGACATTTGAGAAGGCTGAACTGAAGTGCAAACTGACCAAGGTATTAAAGCAGCAGAAGATGCAGATGAGCCAAATTCCTACAGAAGTGAAGACATGAGAGAGATATAAAAGATAAAGAAGCTAAAAAAATGCAGTGGTATAGCAAATCAGTCTCATATATTTTGTGTTATTTTAATTTCAGCTCCCTAATTATTTTTGCAAGAACACCTAAACTTCTTGGGCAGGAGGAAGGAGAGGGGAAAAGCAAGTCTCCCGGGTTCGAAGTAGAGGCTCTGCGCAAGGATTATTCTCTAGACATGTCCCTCTACAAGATAGCATACAAAGCTGCTAAACTGTCCTGTTGGTAAGATGTAGCTCTTAAAGCAGGTGATGAAGGGTAGTTCTGCTACAGCTTTTTAGTTGCAACATTCCAGTCAGTATAGCTCTGTTACTGGGCCTCCACACTGTCCTGATCTGGTCTGCCCTGCTCTGATATTTTTTTACTTTGGAAAGCAATTTCTAAATCAGAAACACAGTGAAGAAACAGGGACATGCCATCAGTCTCCATGGCCTATTTGAACTTCGTACTAGTCTGAACAACACCGACTTGCCAATAGGATTCCAAGAAAGTATGGAGGCTGCTTTATTTTTAAATTTGCTTGGGAATATACTTCTCAGCTGCTACACAGGAAACAGTCAGCCCATCCATTAAAATTACTTTCTTGAGACCAGATTTGAGGTATTTTATGAAGTCTAACATTAATTATGCAAGATCAGGAAAGTATCTGGGTTTCTTTGAGATCCCCCAGATGGGTATATAAAGGACAAACAAAGTGCGTGCTGCAAAAGACAAACATAAACATGCCTGCAAACACAATTGTTCACTCTGCCTTGAATTACAAAACAGCATTTTTCACATGGTTAGAGTCTTAGGTCATAACAAGTGTCAGTGGAGAAGAATTCAGGGAGGCGAGGATGCAATATGCTAGCAAGACGTCTGGTAGGACCTGGCTTTGGAAGTAACTTTTCTCAGAGAAAAGGCTTTAATAATAAGCAAGTGTATCAGATTTCTGCAAACACACTGTTAAGGTCGGCAGAGCAGCTGGCAGCAAGGCAAGTTCTGTGACCTGCTCCTGAACCCTTCAAACTCATTTCCTGTCAAACATCAGACCCAAGAGGACAAGCAAAAAGCTGTTAAGCTCTTTTCTAGAAGAGTCTGCGATTAGAATTCCAGTAATGGCTCAAATTCCTTTCCAGTTGTCCTGAACTGGCCACTTCCAGCGCTGAGGATTGCTATGCCGTATGGCAGCGCTGTCCTCCTCTGGGGGATGGAGGAGAGAGCGGGGGTGGAAGGAGTGAGGCCATGGAAAACAGGATCCAGCTTTTCAGACAGGACAGTCAGATGTGCTAGTCATTTAAATAAATTAAAGCTACTTCCGGTAGATCAGAACAGTTGGTGAGAATTGCTTCGCTTGTCCTGGAGAGCCAAGGTCCTCTTCTGGAACTGCCCATCAAGAGGCCAAGCGGAGGCTGGTCCCCGCCGACAGGCGAGAGGCAGGAGCTGGTGCAGGCAGCCAGAGCCAGCCACCCCTTCCCAGCACGCAGCGAGGGAGCAGAGAAAGGGAAGCGTCACTCTGCTCATTTCGGATCTTGGAAGAGAGCTGCGCATTTCCACATCAGCCGCTGGGAAAGCACTAACAGTGGGCAGATCAGAAGAGATGTTAAGGGCTGGGCATTTTTCCAGAGGGAAGCACCCAACAGTCAACATGTTTATTCCAGTATATGAAACATAAAACTGCACAAGTTTTGTGGAAACAACTCATAAGATCTCAAGTAATACCACTTTAGATTTTCCTCAGTTTCTGCCCCAAACTGGATCCAACAGTTCAGAACACCTAAATAAATAAAAAAGCCTAGCGAGGAATATCTATCCCTTTGCTTCTGCATGGAGGCTTCCCAGTTTTCCTGCACCAGCTCTGCAAAAGAGTCCAAGTTCACAAGGAGTTACAGCATCAGACCAAACTTCCCAAATCTCCCTTTGGTTTATTTGGCAAGTTCATTCTGGAACCAAATGCTTCCATTGTGTACCATATCTATAGACAGAAAAGTATAGTACAACAGCAGGACAGATCCCCTTCCATTCCATTTTAGAGAAATCACAAGTATTTATCTCTTTTTTTTTTGGTTTTGAAGTTTACTCTGCCATCATCAACCTTTCTGTCAGTACCACCATCTCTATGACAAGAAAAACAAAATTATGATGAAATTTTGGGTTTCTACTTTTCATAGTTAAGAGGCAGTAGTGACCTGAAAACAAATTTGATAAACTTTAATTTATTGTATCTCAGTAGCTATCTTCAATTTTATCTTTCTTTTCAGATATATTGTTATAAGCAAAACAATATATCTAAATATATAGCAGACTATTTGTATTAAGATGTAAATCTAATAATAAAGAAAAATGTTAAGGAAAACAAGAGAAGTAAACTTGCAGCAAATTAATCAAAACATTTGCTTTCAGTGTGGATGAACATGTGAATAAATCATTATGGACAGATGCTTGTGATTTTATTTTTGTTTCTCTCTATTATTCTGTCCATTATTGGCCAGAGGCTTATATTCATCTCTGGAAATGAGCCAACTTCTGATAAAAAGCACTTCTACAGCAGGTGTATAAACTGAACAAATTCTATCATCAACAAAAATTTAATATTTGGCAGGGTTTTTGGATTTTGGGTCTGTTTCCTCTAGTCAGTTCATTAATATAAAGTTTAACTGCCTTCCTTCGCTAATCCAGAAATAGCAAACTCTCCACTTTCCCCCCAAATCAGGCAGCTCCTAATCACTGGTTTGTGTCCCAGAGACTCCATTGCTGCACACAAATCATGATGGCCACCACACGATCCTTCATGTCAAAAAAGCTGGTGAATGCTTCAGTGGGATTAGATGTATTTTCCAGATTTACTGCTGGAAATCCGGGGAAGCCTAAGGACAAACAGACAAACTAACATTTTAGTTCATCGCAGTGACTCTTTGAATTGGCCAGTACAGCTGCTGGCTGAGCAATGACTGACCTGCAGCCAGCACATAAAAATGCAGGGCTAAACAAAGAACAAATAAATAAGAAGAATGCCACCCCCAGAGTACAAGGCTTGAGCTCCTCTAGACAAACCACAGCGTAACAAGATCAGCTCCCTCATCAAGGGCACAGCCAGACTGTACTTACTGCTCACTGTGACTTGGGCCTGTTACTGCAGAAAGGCTGCAAGGCATGTGTCAGAATGCCCTTGAGTATTAAAGGATATATAGAAAAGCAGGACTGCTTTCCCCCCACAAGCTTCCTTTCCTGAAAGCAAATAGTCTGTTTCACGAATCAAGGTGGAATTCGTACATATTAATCCAGTCTGATGAACAACTACAGCCATTAACAGTGAATTTCAAGAGGCTCCAACTAGATACCTCTCCTTTTCCACACTATTTATTATAGGGCTTACAACTTGTGTCTGCTCTTTCCAAATATTGGGTCTGAATTCGTACTTCCCAGTTCCTTCCTATTGAAGTCCCAGATGTGTTCAGGAGTATTCCTGAACTTTGAAAAAGCCTGGATCCAACTGAGGCACATCTCTAACATTCATTTGTATGAAATCAGGTAAATGCAGTTATAATGTCTCTTGAACAGAGGAAATATTTATAAGCAGAAGTTTTTACCTGGCAGGCTAGTTTGAAGAAGCGTACAAGAACGGAGATTTACAACTAAGTCCTTTAAGAGTATACTGAGAACTATGCTCTCAAGATACTAATCATAATGCATTGAGAGGCCTAGGACTCAAAACAAAAACAAGTTTTTCTTTCACCTATATAAATCATTTTGTAGCAATGAAGTCAAAAACTATCTTGACAGTGCCAGGTCTTACTGACCTCAGTTCAGGACAACAGTAAATACATGTCTACCATAATTAAGTTCCATTTGAGTTAACAAATTAAGAACATCCTTACTGCTGTTTTGAACAAGAACATTTGAATTTCCATCTATTCTTATAATTAGGGCCCTGTGGAGAGCTAAAAACAATTCCAAATTCATTATCAAAGTATAAATAAATCTGACCAGAAGAACACACACTTCCTGGTGCTGATATGGTCAAGGCGTTTATGTTCAATAAACTGCAGGATGCTATCTGAGGTTTACCCTTGAGGAAAGATACTCAAATAAAACTAAAAGTAAATTCTGTACTATAGCTGCATTTCAGGTTGTAGTAATGAATGTTCTTGAAAACCACCACACGAGTCATTCAGGACTTTCGGAAAGGAAATTTGCAGGTAGCTAATATAAGTTGTTGTCCTATAAACTGAAGGCCATTTCTGCATTTGAGAAATATAACAAAATACAGATTTCATTATGCAGCAGAGTCCCCTAGTCAGGAAAAACGGGTGATAGTAGCTATGCTGCTGAAACCACAAGGAGCGAAACAAAATCCTTCCCTCACTCCAGTGCTACCTGCAGAACATTAAGTCCTGACACCCCCCTTTGCCTTTTGAAGCACCTTCTGAGGAAAGAATAAAATGCTGTAGTCCATTGACAGACTTTTAGAGTTTTTCCATCTGAGTCATCACTTTCTAGTATTAAGGAAACCTTTAGCAATTCAACGTCTCCGCACTGCAGAACGAGTATCATTATCTCCTCTTCATGACTAAGTGAAAAAACAGAGCTCTTAAGCTACGTATTTTCTTCCTTAGGATGTTTCTGTGCTTCTTGATGTGGCTCCAGATTATGTTTTCATTCTCAGGAGGACTGAGCATACATGACTTTAAAATGGTCATCTTGAAAATTACCTCCTATATTAGGTAAGCAGTCCCTTTTTAGACTTCGCAGTACCTATATAAGTGAGGCCCAAATGAGTGGTGCAGCTGAGGACAAGGGCACAAATGGCTCAGGAGATCAGGATGGAACTGTGCACTGATCAAAAGCAATCAAGACAGTACCTGAAGACTTCACACTGCTCTCCCTCTAATGCCTAGGTAGTCCTGTACCAACGTGATTAATTTCACATCATCTTTTTCCACTTAGTAGCCTTCAAAGAAAACTAACACTTGAAGAGGCCCAGCCAGGCAAGTAAAATTGGGTATAATGGCAAGCACCAGAGTATCACGCAGGAACAGCTTTGTAACTTCCTGGATGACTCTGGAAACCTCTTTTGCAATAAGGATAGATATATTTAAAGAGATGGTACATCTCATGGTTTTGCTTGTTCCCCTACTGCCATAGGAAGGAATCATAAAAAGCTAAATAAAAATAGGAACATATCCGGGGTGACTGGACTTTAAAGGTTGTCTCACTGGCAACAGCAGTAGAACGGAAGTGAAGCACAGCTGTGCTACTGTCCTTTCTGCTTTTCAGCAGAGCAGGTGCCAGCTGCCCACGGAACCGAGAGAGGAAGCTGGGCTGCAGGTAGAGGCTGTGAACTAAGATTGCCTCTGTCATGAACACTAAGGGAATCAGTATGGATAACCACTGAAGAAAGAGGAAGCTACAGCTCATCACATATCCCAGCAAGCAGCTTTTCATTAAATGAGGTTACTAAAAGAGGCAAAAAGAGGACAAGGTTAGAACACCTTAAAAGCCAATGACTATTTCCACATTGAAGAGCTTCTAATAATAGCACCTGAACAAATTGCAAACAAGAAACTGAATTAGGTTCAGATGGTCTGCTCCTAAATAAACCACACTGTGGAAGATTTCACAAGGGACTGCTTAAGCATAAATATCCATACCCATGATAACAATACATTTAATCTTTGGGGGTGGGGGATGGAGTAAGTTTCGGGGGGGGGCAGGGCATGTCTAGACAAGGTTAGATCAGCATTATTTAGTACCAGGGAGAGCTAAACTCAATTTATTACCAAAAGCTGATGAAACATGACCTCAGGTACGTCCCAGACCACGTGAGTGTGAAGTCCTTTGAAAACAAACTAGGTTCTTGTAGTCACTCCTTCCCTCCCTCCCCCCGGCCCATATTTGATCTATACTCTATAATAGCATTGACATTTTGGAATCCAGTCTTACAGATACCTCAAAGTCCGGCATAAAAACAAATAGCTGTCACCTGGAATAAGATATTTGGGAAACTTGAGCAAGTTAAATAGGAATTGTTTTGAGTCCTCATAAAAACTATTTTTTTAAAGAACTATAAAGTTAGAAATTAAGATTATTTGTTTCTATGAAACAGCATGTAGTGAATTTCCCTTGCTAGTATGAAAGGTATATTGTTTTTGAATATTTTGCAAAAATTTCTGAAGGACGTTGTCTAACAATCTCAAGTAGTATCTAGGAATACACTCAAAAGCATTAAGAAACATACTGTATAGTCCTAGGATTCATTTTGGAAGACATTCATAAAACTAACCTCTCCCACCTTTTTGTTTTTGACTTTCCATCTAAACAGTGTTTACTACACTCAAGGACAGGGTAGCAAAACAAAAGCGTCCATCAGTATTTAAACAAAACGGTTCATATTCCAAACAGTAACAGTTTGGGTGCAAACCAAATATTGCAGCACTTTCGTAAATGCTCTACAGCAGAGATACTATTAACAGCAAAAGGAATTTTTAGGCAAAGAGTGTCTCTCAAATAAGATTTCTAAAGATAAAAAACCCACCAGGATCAATGAAAATAAGCAAAAATGACATCCAACCCCCCCTCATCCAAACACTCATCTCCTACAATGCACAAAGACCAGGTCATATCTGCAGTCTAGAAACTGTTTCATATTGAGAAGGGAAAAAAGCCTGAAAAAGAAAGAAAAAAAATCACAAAGCCAAACTGGCAGCCACCTTCATTGTAAATAAGGAGATCCCTTCTGTATTTTACACTACAGCACACAAAAAGATAACAGTGCATAGAGCTGTACCTGAAAAAATCTACTATGTTGTCTGAGATACTGGTTTTACTGTGCAAAGGACTAGAAGATCTAGAACAAAGATACATTACATAAATAAATTTGAAATACACCATTTTTTTTGGAAATGCTTACCCAGAAAAAATACACAGAGTGTAAGTTTTTGCTTTAGTCATCTTTTATGAGCCAAGAACTTCCCTAGATAATGATGACAAGATGAGGAACTCAGGATAATCACAATAAGTAGAACATTTGGATAACAAAGAAAAATAATTTAGGAGTTGCAAGACTGAAAGCCCCTTGCTGGTGCAGCAAGATATTTTGTAGGACATTAGAGACTGCAAATGCTCTTTGGTATTACCAACAATACCAACAACAGTATTTTGTTATGGAATAGGCAGTCCAGAAAGATAGTGTATTTGCCCACATTGCCAAGCACCAGGCTTAGAATGCTTTCTGTTGAGAATTCTCTGCATCAATGAACAATTGCAGGCCTTCATGTAATGTTCCTCATTTACAAACATCCATTGCGTTGTTTCAGCTTCTTCACATCTGATGTTGGGATACAGATGGGGCTGGTTTCAGTTTCTGAGAAAACTGACTGCTAAGATAAAAAGCCAAGGATAGTCAAGTACAATCCTCTGTTGCTTGTGCTTCTTGATTCACAAGGTCTTTTCTTTGTTCCACTACAGAACACTGATTTTAGTTAGCGCTTCCAGATTTAGTTCCATTTTTCATGGGTTAAATACACAAATACTTCATATTCGGCTTGAGGTCATGGAGGCTTGAACAAATTCCTTATAAAAGTCTAACACTGTATTATTTTGCTATGTGTCTATGCTTTGTTTTTGTTTGTTTTGTTTTAAATCATGAAGCTGACCTCATAATGCCTCTGAATTTGTGTTTTTGGGAAAATGAAAGACATATCAAAAACCCCTGTCTATTTCTTCTAATGTAAATACAGCAACTTCTCACCCATTTATCTCTTTAAAAAATTTCAGCACGCAAGAAAGTACGTTATTTTTTTCTGGGGGCAGAGAGGAAAGAGAAGGTCTTACAGATGTTAATGACAGAAGATGATGGAACTTCACCATGCCATCTATAAAATCCACTTAAGAGCTTGGTACTTTAACACACACTATAGTACCAATTCAGCTGTTAACTAGTAGGGCTCATATCCACTAGGAATATCCTTTTTGCTTTTTATGTCAGCAGAGGGGGCCATAGCTGGGGAAGAAAAAAAAACAACCACCACACTAAACCCCAAACCAACAAAGAACACCATCGCCCTATCCCCCTAACTTATTTATACACCTTGTGGATCCTTACTACTGCATCACCCTTCACAGAGGTGACAGCAGCTGACATAACTCTAGCTCATACAGTATTTATAACAAGCCTTTTTTTCCTGTATAAGAATTAGCTGCTTTGTGCAAAAAAATGCAAAATTCTTTCCAATGAACAGAGCCTCAGACCCTTCAGAAGCAATGTTTTTAACTTTATCAAAGCCAGAGTTAAAAGGAAGATGTGCTACTGTTTCTACATTCTAAATAATGGATAATCAAAAGGAAAAAATGTAAATTAAATAAATGGTTCTGGCATGCAGAGCACAGATGCCAAAGACACAGAAGCATTTTTGTGGTGTCTTAACATAGCAGTTTTATCTGTGACACGCTGTAAGGACAGACTAGAAAACTTAAGTGGGACTCTAGGACTAACCAATACAAAGCCATTTCCAAATACAGAGCAATGCAGGATATGCATTGCAAACCATACGAAATGCAACGCAAATGATTTTTCAATGCAAACCATATGGAAAATCATCATCTGAAGGATCTGAGGTAGAGAAACACTGGCAAAACTGAGTTTGAAAGTATTGCATGTCTTGCTCCCACAGTAAAAATGTTGTTGGCAAACCGTATTGGCAACCAAGCTAGAACAGGACATACGTCACATTGCATAGCCTGTCAAACTTACATAAACACTAACTAGCTTCCTAAAATATTTGGAATGCTGAATTTCTTTGCGATAAAATGGTGTAAGTTACATCACATGGCTTCAGTAGGGTTTGGCCTGAACCAGAACAACAGATCTGAATTTCTCTGTGCTTTTAAAGAATTTCTTGGATTCAAACTGCTCAGCTGGTCTGTAACTTGACTGGAGGGATCCATCAAGTCCAGTCCTGCATTGAATCATGACACAAGGGAACACTTCTGAGTTGCGTTACTTAGCCAGGTGGATATCTCACAGCACGGGACTTCAGGAGAGCAAATGTAGCCCTGCTTAACTTTCTCTTTAGCTATAAATAATTATGCTCACTCTAAGAGGCTGTACTAGAAACAAAGAGCTGCCCTCTACTGAACATCACTTCAGGAACAGGTTCCTAGCCTACGCGCTGGGCCAACCTCCATTTTCTAATATTAGAGCTATCCATCTTAAAATGCTAAGTGACACTGAGAGCAATACTAACACACTATGGTACATTTTCTGGGAAATCAACACACCTGGGTGTCTCCTTGAGGTGCCTGTGCACTCGCTTGAGAAACAAAGAGGAAGAACTGCAAGATCTGAAGTTGCAAGAACTGCAACTTCAAGATCTGCAGGCAGTTGCAGGACTACAATCTCATTAACATCAGGGAGACATGGGGGGACAGCTCACAGAACTGGAGTGCCATGTTGGATGGATACAGGCTCTTTAGGGATGACAGACCAGGAAGGTGAAGAGGGGCAGTTGCCCGTCATGTGAGAGAGCGGCAGGAAAGCATGGAAATCTGCCTTGAAACTACAATGAGCCAGATGACCGCCTGTGGGTCAGAATTAGCAGGCAGACCAACACAGGCAATATCGGGGTGGATGTCTGCTACAGACCATATGATCAGGCATAAGTAGATGAGGCCTTCTTCAGACAACTGGAAGAAGCCTCACATTCATTGTCCCTGGTATTCATGGGGGACTTCAACCAACCCGATACCTGCTGCTCCTTTACTGGGTGACACAGACTCTTCACCAGCTGCCACCTTTGGCAGGCACGGACACTGTCTACCCAGCCTCAGCGAGGGGCCCCATGCATCCCCACAGCCCCAGGTCTACAGACCTTGGCAGCTTGGCCTGAGTCAAGGCCTCTGCTGACCCAGGGGCAATTGCTCATTATACAAAGTAATGAATTTTATATACCTTATACCATCAAGTATTGACCTGACATCTAGGAATATATGTTTTACTTATAAATAGTCCCAGAGATAACTCGGAAAAATTCTGTAGGCTATATTATAAATTATGACTCTACACTCGTTTATTTTGAGCTATGCCTCTATAAGTAAGGGTTGAAAGACTGAGTCCCATTTAACAGAGTAAACATAATCCACCTGAGCAACATCTCAGGTTCACTCCTTTGGCTGTGCACTCACACCGCTGAATGCTTTGACATAAGAGCTTCATATGTATTTTGCAGATAACCAGAACACGCTGCATATGAAGTACAAACTAGTTTCTATAGCTGCTGCATTAGTGAAGAGCTACAATCAAACTAGCTGACTCTGCAAGAAAATAATTCCTGCATCATATCTTCATCTTGATTACTACTTGTAACAAACACCATCTCAATTTCTTTTGTGAAATCATAAATCCACAGAATTAAAAGCAATTTATGGTGTCACGTTCAAACCCAGCTGAAGTTTCCCTTCATCCCATGGTTATTAACATGTATTATTTTTGTTCTTTTTCCAAAACACAGTATTTTGGAAATTATGATGGTAAACCCAGAGAGGACAGAAACATGGTTCCACAGTCCACTGCAAAAAAGAAAGCAACTTTAATAATAACAGCAAGTATTGGTTTCCATGTGACCAAAGCTCAAACTCAATTTAACAGATACGGTAACCTTCATGAGGGATGAAATCTCTGCTTTGCTGAACTCAGGGTGAGCTTTGCCAAACTCAGGGTGAGCTTTGCCAAAGAGTTAAGCACGCCATAATTTCACACCGTTCCGCCCCCTCAGCCCCCAAAATAAAGAATTCAGAAACAAAAGTAAAAAAACACAGGAACTAAAAATAGCCCTTTCCCGGTCCCACATATATGACAGCTGTTCAGCTGCATGTTTTCCTGGATTTTGCTACCTACAACAGGAAAGAAACAGACCTGTCAAACAATGTGCCAAGAAAATGGAGAACTCCAAATATTTTTATTGTTCACAATACTATTCAGGAAGCTAGTTACAAGTCAAACTAAGTACTGTAATATATGCTGTTTATGTTAATGTAATCACCGAGAAATGCACTGGTTGGCTACAACATCTCTTAAGAGCAGAGTGATTGATCCCTTCTGGGAGTCAGCTACATCCAAGAGTACTGTGGTAAAGCAAAGAAAGACCCATCTTGTTTCAGATGGTACGCTTATCTGAAATTACAGCTACAACCATTAAAATACAGTAGCTGAGGGATCATTAAAAAGTGGTTTAAGGTGATGTACTCATCCTACTGCATAGAGAAGAAGGGCTAACTGCAGGTTTCATCCTACTTCAGGTCTCTGAAAAACAGCCACCTACATGGAATTCACCTATAGCACTCACCCACAACCCATAGGGAATTTCTTCAGTTAACCACATACTAAGTCATATCATGGTTTCTACTATGAGCTCTTTGGATGGGCAACAACATGTAACAAGATTCTGCCTCAGTTGGCATGTCATACACATGCCAATGACATATATAATGCACGAAATGCAAAGCACGCAAGTATACTACTCCCATTATCAGAATAGAGAGGAACATCTTATCCCTTCTGAGCACAGGAGATTTCTTGTTCATAATGGTAACAGAATTAAAAAAAATAATCTTTTCTAAGATGACAGAAGCTTGAATTTTTTTCAGATAAAACATAAGATATGGTTAACAACAGGAAAACACTGCGTACCTATCAGTGCTTTGTAACACACTGCAATGCAAAAGGAATCGGGAATCTTTGGTTAGGAGATGGAAACTTTTGCATCTGTGAATAGTCAGTGCCTCATGCAGCAATTACTTACACATGCTTTTTAAGCAAATTACAACATCAAAATATTCTCCCCATCACATTAACACAATGTCCAGACCTTCTTTTATTCTACACAACTTCAACACGTTCAGCATATGTGCGGATTTGGTATTTTATTTTTCTGTGGAAGAACTCCACTGACATGATTAGGCTCAAAGGTATTTCTGATCTACACTAAATCCTTTGGGGAGTTGGGATTGGATACAGAAAAGCTCTGTTGTAATGTAGAAATTAGATGCCGAAGGTGGGTTAGCTGTACTTATTTTCTCCAATTTGTGTAATTTTTATTTGCTTATTCTGAAGCACTACTTTTTCACAGAGGCACACATGGAATCAAAATGTGTAATAATGTAGTAAACAACAGCTGCAGCCACCCTTTGGCTCGCTTCTATTTCTATAGCATATTAGCACTTTTTGCTAGGACTTTGCAAAGCTCGAGGAAGGGAAAAAACCTTTGAATTTACCTCAAAGTTGATAGAGATCGGCTCAAGCAGGATGCAGTATCCACACGCTTCTTTAACAAAACTGCATAAAAATTACTGTGAGAGAGTGGTGCAATACATTGCAAACACTAACCACTGAGTCTTGCAGCTGGTCTTAGAACAACTATTTGAATAGTAAGTAGAAACTTCCCTTCTCAGGGCTGAGTTCACCACCTGGATCATAGCATTCAAGTCTCACACCACAGACTTCAGAGCTCCATATGAAGAAAGGCGACATGCTAAATGGAACGAACGCGCAAAAATCACCAGGGAATTCCTTCATTTCAGGTAGTAGGTCCTTTAACACAAAAGCCATCTCTGAATATCTTCCCAACACAGGCTGCAGACAAACCATTCAGCACAGCAACACTGTATTTCGGAAATACCACGCTAAAAGACTGCTGCACACTGAACTATCACTGTTAAAAAGCCCTTCATGTTTTACCAGTTTCTAGAGGACAATAATTCTTGGAATTACACCAGCATATTAAAACTTCCAACACTGCCCTCCAAACTCTGTATGTCCCCCACTTACCTTTTGGAACCTCCCTGGGCAAAATCACTTTTGGAGAACCAGGTTACACCTCACACGCTCTGGCAACATGGCAGCTTCGTCAAGCTGCAGATACCTCAAGGGTCGCAGTCTCCAAACAGGTTTTCCACCTCACACCCAGCTGAGGAGATCCTGGAGAGTAGTTTCTTCTTTTTTTTTTTTTCTTTCTTTTCTCTCTCCTCTAATAAAAAGGAGTTCTCCTGGCAACCGAGCTCAGCCCCACTGCCTCACCTTTCCTGCAAGTACTGAGGACTTTTCTTGCCAGAGTCCATCACCTTTCATCTGCTCAGGCAGGAACAAAGGCAGAACCAGGGGCACAGCCATGGCTGCCGTTGCTTCTCTGCCCAGCACAGCCCTGCTGAGGTGTCCTCAAACCAGGACGCCTGCCCAGATACAGGCACAGGTGCCCCTCGTCAGGGCCTGCTGCCCCAGCTGGGCCCTGCAGGAGGCACACCCAGGCCCCCTTGCTTTTCTGAGAAGGCACCCAGGAGTGGGAGTGAACCCCGTTTGCCACAAGGAGTGTGTTTCAGGGTGCATTAATAGAGTTTCTCTTCAGTTTAAGGACTATCCTTTTTTAAGGATTTTAGTTTAAGATCTATCTTTGTGGAGACTAGCAGCCCCCCTCCTCCCCACTGCTGCCAGGCACAGGGAGCAGCCAGCTCCTGCCCTCAGCTGACCAGAGCCATTTGCAGCTGCAGACACTTTCATACTGATTAACTAACCATTTGCTGCCCATTTTCAGTTCTGTTCGGGGCCACCATCCCAGGGCAGCTCCTTTGGTGCACAAGCGGCCACTTCAGCCATTCAGAATGTTTCTGGCAAGGCCTTTAATAATCTGTTGTACTCATGACAATCTTCTTTTCCCTTTTGGAGTAACCAAGTATTAATTTAAATAACATCTACGAAAACGGTAAAATTAATGCAAAACACACACGTTTTTCCACCTCCGGGTTTGTCCTTGGTCTTTTCCTTCAGAAGAAAAGGTTGCCATGCTCCTGCAATGTAATTCAAACACATCAACCCTAGATAAAAATACAACCTGGCATTTCTGTCCATCTGGCCTTGAGATTTTTAGTCTTTCATTCTTCTCTCTGCTAGCCTATGCAGTACCAAGCAACATGGCAGCCTTTTTTAAGTTTTGTATGTAAAAAATAATTTCCCGTTTTCTCCATTTGCCTGACTGCTGTCGTGACAGCTCTAGATCAGCTCACTCCTCTCTCATGCCACCTTGTGTAACAAGGCAAGGGCTAGCACTTTTGGGCTCTACTTCATAATTTCTTATTATGCATGTGTTGTATTTGTACATACCCTCTCATAAAGCACTGGATTTTGTATTTTATATTAAATTCAGGATAACACTCCTAATTAAAGAAAAAAAGTATTTTGCACCTTATTAGCATTTATTTTTTTAATCCAGCAGTGAATAATTCAGATGTTGGCCAATATGAGGGTTTGTTTCCTAAGTACACGTCTCCCTTTATAACTACTATCCATGTTTGTTCTCAAAAAAGGAATACAGGTTTCTCTTTCCTCTCTCATTCTCTTTAAGTCTTGCAAACCAGAGTTTGATAATGATCACTTCTGATTTTGCAAGAAATCCTTTCATCTTTTTCAAAGGCTCTAGACTATTTCTTCTTACAGTGCCTAGTGCAGTGTCACTGTGCTTGTTTCTTTAAAAGGAACAGCTTTACTTAACAAAGCAAAAGCTCAGGTTTGTTTTATCCACGTATTAACAGTCTACCAAAAATTGTTTATGTTACCTACCAAGTTCCTTTAGGAAGAACAAAGCTAATAGTTCTAGGTAGCATTATTTTCCTCAAGTATTTATTAGCACCGATGAGTGATATTTGGGCCCACTTTTACTGGCATGTCACTTCAATGTTTTGCTTCCTCCCTACACGTGTAAAATGGAACAGGCACATTTTCTGCATGGTTTCTGGTTGAAAAACATTCAGTATAGAATGGAAATCTCAAAGGAGATTTTGTTTTAGGTGTGCTGGTGGAGTTTCAAACCACTAGGAATTCTCTCATTTCAGGAAATAACAATAATAATAACATAATAGTGCAAAATAATATTAGCAATAATTACCCTAGGAATAGGACACAGCATTGTATTAGCAATTTTTGGTCAGCCCACTGGTCCACTTTGCCTTCTGTGCTGTCTCTGACAGTAGTTCATGCTCAGCTACACTGAAGAAAGTGCAAGAAAATTTGTAACTAAATTGTTTTGGTTAAAGCAACAAACATTAAGCAATGGCATCCATATTCTACTATGTGGATAAAATTCTGTATTATTAATTATTCTACATTTGAGGATATCCATATAACAGATAAGTATGTTACATCATGGAAAGAATGGCCCAAATCTGGAAATTAAGAGACTTGACAGTGCATCCTTTGTACCCATCTCCAGCAGCTGATAATAATTTGGCTAAGTCTGTGTTTGATAAACAAAGCTGTGATGTTCTACTGGAAATACACTTATAGTAATATTAGCAATGGTATTTTCAATGACCAGAGTTCAGCATACTTGATGTTGGCTTCACATTAACCTCTTTCCTCAGTGCTGTTAAATCTAATTCCAAAGAGCGATAATCACATGTCAAATGCTGAGAGTGTTTGAAATCCAGGTTCAGATACAGTTTTATGAACTGGCCCATTATCCCTTATGGGCTTAGACCAAGCTCAATCACCAACCCTGTTGCCCTACCCCCCAAATTCCAAAATACAGATGTATTAGCCACTTGAATTAGCCACTATTT
>NW_009649851.1:342252-383450 GCF_000708025.1 Charadrius vociferus | reverse complement strand
GGCTTTGATTATATCACAGCACCTGCAAGTATTCTAGGGAACTCTAGGGAACAAGTTAACACTGATCATCTCTGTTCTCAAAAATTTCTCATCTAAATTTAGACATGATCAGACAAGTAAAGGTCAAAACCACAAAATGGGGAGTGAGACAAGTATAAAGGGAGATTTTGGTGAACTGGTAACACAACTGCTCAAAGGAAAGCAAAGCAGATCAGAAGTCTTCCTTTGCTACTGGAATGTGAGTGTATGGGATCCAGTTCCACCGTCTGCTTACCTGCAATTCTTCCCATTTGCAGTATGAGCTTTCCGACACTCCACTCTGTCACAGATACCTGCCTTTTTCCTTTCTAATTCTTTGATCATCTGTCCAATAGATGAATATGCACTAAGCTGTTTGCATGTGCTATTTTGATCTCTGGCTTACACTGACATCAACTTATTGCTGTGTCAGGCACTACCTACCAGGCTGATCTTGCTTTTCCCCTGCATCTCTCTACATTTTGACGTCCATAGCCTTCGTAATCTCTGTTCATCCTGGCTTGGTGAGAATATATACAAAGGTTCACCTAAAATCCTAACTTCTAATATACACCAAGGAGGACAGCAGTACAGTCACTTGTAATTTCAAGAATCACTGAAGGCCTCACTGCACTTGCATGCAACTCAGACTGATAATGAAAATTAACAGAAATCAATGGGCTGGAATCCCAAGATAAACTGAAGGATCTCTGTTTTGGTTGCATATACTTATTTTTCAAATAAAGTTACAAAGTTGTCTTGAGATACCATCATCAAATAAGGAAAGCTGTCCTTATCTCAAGTATTATATTAATTTAATTTGAAACAAATTAAATATGCATAATGTTTCACTGTGAAATGGTGAACAGGTCTGAGAAAAGAAAAAGTGGAAAAATTGCACAGAACTGTGTTTTCAGGAAATATTTGAATATCATAAGGCAACGTGCATACAGTGACCTAGGACAGGAGAGAAATGTTTTTAAACTGAGGCCTTTCTGACAACAGCTAAAAAAAAAATTGTGGCAGTCCATAGCAAGTTGCTAGGGTACTCATGACCTTATTGAAAGCAGTATTTAGTTTTCATAGCAAAAATGGAAAATCTGCTCACATGACAAATATCTGTGTGCAGTATTCTTTGAACTAAAACATTCAGTATCACAGGAAATAGCTACATGTTTGGTTTTTATTCCTAGGCTGAGAAACTTGTCACATATGCCACTGTGTGGTCAGCTGTGTGGTTTTAACAACTGAAATAATAATTGATAAAAATGACTGTATCATAAAAATTATTTTCTCTACAGAAATTTGTGTCACTAAAGAGACAAAGTCTCAGAAAACTATTTCTGCAGGAAGAAGAGGATACAAAGCTTAGATATGTTTGGGTTAAAAATAGATGTCTGATTACTGTAGCAACAGTGTAATACTTTCTGAGATTGTAATAAGACCTATAGCCTGTCCTGGCACTGCTAACATACATAATACACACAGTGGTCAATGACACGATTCTACATACCATAACTAACTCCTCAATTTATTCCTGGCTCTTGCTCATTATCACTTGATGGGATATTTTCCAGGTTTTCAGGCATTGCTACATACTCATACCAGAACAGGAGACTTACTGCAAGCTTTCTTTTGAGTCAGGAGCCTGAAGTGAAAGAAGCCAAGTTAACTTTGACTTGAATTTTGACTATTTTTTTTTTTGCATTGAGTCAAGTAGCGAAAGCAGAAGATTTTTTTTAACTTAATTTTGTTTCACTTTAAAGCAAATACATTAATTACTGCCACTCTAACTCAGGAGGCACTAGGAGCAGGCTGGATATTTTAAATAAAAGTTCCTTGAAAATTTAAAAAGAATATCATAACGAAAAATATCTTTCAGGCATCTCAGAGAAACAGGCTGTCCAACTTCATAAAAATCCAATGGTAATTATGTCACCAACTCTCCAATGTTTGTTGGTTTTTGTTTTTTTTTTAAATTCCAATCCTAAATCATTTGCTGGCACGAAACACTACAAAGATTTGAATGCTTTATACTAAAAAATGTAAGTATTTTTGATTTAAAAATGACTGTAAGCATTTGCTTCAACTGTTGTATTCAAATATTTGCTAGTGATAATCTGAGCACAGCAGAAATAAAAATCAAAATCTTAAGTGGCACAAAACCAATGCAACATAGGCAAAACCTGAACATTTAAGTATTTAAATATAAGAGTGATTTTACCTGTACTATAGCTAACTATATTGAGCTTAATTCATAATTACACACAGTTTTATGAAGTTATAATTTTGAACTTACTGGAGGTCTTGATGTGAACAGAATTTTGACCTGACTGGCACTCCTAATGAAGATGGCCAATAGCCAGTGTAACCTGGCAAAGCCCTCAGTGCTGTCAGTGTGATGCTTGTTTCTTGAGCTACCTGATAATTGCTCTGTGTTGAGAAAGCACTGGCACAGAACACTCTTCCTGGGTGTTAAATTCAAAGCAGTCTCATCTGTCCATCATTAAACAGGGATGTTGTACCTAGTATAAATTTTGGACAATTAATGGAGACTTCTAACACAAAGGAACACTATGAGTTTGGAGGTCCTGTTCAGTGACAGGCTGAGTGGGTGAGAAATACAAGAATCCTTACTGAGTTGAAAAGTGAAACTCATTAATATTTTCAATTAACAATTCATTGATTTTTTGTCAAGATATATTGATAAATAAGTCATCAATAAATAAATCTTAAAATAAACCAAAACTATGCCTCAGGTTCTTCTAGGTGAGTATGAGGGGCAGAAAGAAGCACCATTCAATACGTGAAACAACTGCTACCTTTGTATTTCCTTCCAGGATAATAGCGTAGTCCTTTTAGCCTAACTATTTCCATCTTCTATTATCACCTGTTTTACAGATAAAAGTATAGGCTCTCTATAAATCTCCTAGAAGACACATAAATAAAGATCTTTACCAAAGAGTAGTCAATAGACAACGGCAACAGTAAACTTGCTGCAATCAAGCAACATTTCCTATTCATAAATGTCCTAATTCTGCCATGTGAGCATGCCTTTAAAACACAGCTTTTACCTTTTGTTCCAAGAATGAGTTTTGAGAACTTTCTAGTAGTAATATATGGAGTCCACATACGAAATCAAATATCTTAGTTTAAGAAAGACACTCTGTCTTCTCAGGACTGACTCAGGTGAGCATTATGACAATCTCAACTCATTAAAAGCTGCGTTTTATTTCATAGTTGCTTGCTAAACCAGGAATGACATCGGTGTTCAGTCCCTTCAGCTCTCGATGGGCAGTCTTGTGACAAAGGAGAAACTTCCATAACTGCCAGTGGTAAGAAGGGAAGATAGTATCTGGGTTTTAATTACTGCAGTGTGATTGTGAATAAAGATGATAGGCATAGTTCATTACACTTAATTGATTTGCTCTTACAATCTTAAGGAGTAGTGAATTAAAGAATTGAAGAGTCCTTTTAGGTGAAAAGTCGTATCAGCTTAGAAGGAAAAGTCTACAGCAGAAAAATAAAACCAGGCAAAATTAGTCTTTGAAGTTTGTATTATGCAAACAGAAACACAAAACCAATTCTTATCTACAGTATTTGTATTAGGAATTCATTCCTTTGAGAGGCTAGCTGGACTAGTAAGTAAAGAGAGGAAACAATGGTGAAGTCGCAGCATCCTTATTTGACAGTCAATTACGAAAAAGTTGTATGTGAAAAAACTCAGAGATGAAAATTTCCTAAATGAGAATGTGGATGCTAATACTTCCCTTGGCTTGCAAAGTAGCCAAAATTTGATAAGAAATTGATCAAATACAGGCAAAACCCCAGAAAGTAGGTGCAACACTGATACTCAGCATGACCTTTAGCATAACTGGGGAACTGGTAGATTCATTTCAGTTTTCTGACTCCCCAAAGCAACCACAGGATAATCATGAACAGACAAAATATTTGGATGATCACAAATACGAAAAATGAGAAATGCGGTGCAGCCACTTAGACATAATCCAAGAATATTACAGGATGAAAAGGCGAAACGACAGTATTTGGACAAGATCACCACATTTTTGTTATGTCTGCAATTCACAAAATATCAGATACAAATAAAGTGTGTGGGATGTGATACAAAATTTTGAACATTTGTTCCTGGGTCTGTTAGCTGTTTGTGTACTATTACATAACCAGTGACCCACACATGTGGCATGCCAAGTATTTTATTATTGAGTATACTAATTCTAAAGTTCCATCAGAAGTAAGGACTTTTATAGAAAATAATTGTATATTTAGGAAAGAGAAATTGCTAATATAATATACCAGTAACAACACTTCAAAACTTAAACTCAGTTCATCCCGTCACCCACTGTGCAGGCATTTTGTCACTCAACACAGAGAAGGGCAAGCAATTTTCTTACCCTAGGTAAAGCCCCTGATAATACTCTTTTTGACAGTAGGAATAGTATGATACACAGCATGGGAATAGCGATATGACACACCTGAGGGAGCACATGTTTACCTCATCCCCAACTCCTGGATGGGTTCCTTTTTCAGGCAAATTTTCACAGAACATGAAGATGGATCCCTTTGTACACAGAATTTTTCCCAAGCAAATTCTCTGCTCCTAATTCTCTACTTCTGCTGCCACAACTCAAACGCACTGACAAACCCCGTAGCTTATGCTATGCTAACTTCTCCACATTCTCTCTAAGTCTCTGTTTGAATCTTCATTCTGAATAGAAGAGACCCTCAAGGAACACTGTAAACTTTGTGTTTTCACACCAAGAGCCTATGCCTACCATTTCTTTGTATATTCCTTGTATAAACACCACAAATATCACATATCTCATTTCAGCTTTTATTTTGATATTTTTAAGTTAAGTTGCTCAAGTTCATTTTCCATCAATACAGACACTAAAAGTTGAGATCAACATTTAAGGCAACATTAGCATCCATGCCAAGCTCAATATGCAAATCTTATCATCTAAGCACCACAGCATCCAAGAATTGTCACAGGTCCCCTACCTCCATCACACATTCCCTTTCCATTTTAACTCTGCTATCCCAACACTACGCTCAGTAATTCAATTTAGATGCATGTTCTCAAGTAAGACCTTGTAATTTTTTCTATTTTATTTCTTATGAACTAGATAATTTTTGCATAAAGTGATATAAATGAGTGAGATACATTTCAGGATGAAAATATGCAATCGGATTTATGTAGTGATACCATATAGGATTTTTTTTTAAAAAAAATATTTAACATCATTATTCAACGACTTAGTATCAACTTTATATGTGTTTAGCCTTTTAGTAAAGGCTATACATTGAGACTTGTTAGAATGATAATTTTGCTTTAAATTCTGATTTCTTTAGTCTTTAGTGTTACTGTTGACACATGTTTGAGTTAAAGATGCTCAAGTGCAACTTTTATGTAAGAATATTTACAAGTATACAAAAGACCACATAGTTTTTAGTACACCCACTATTCTTAATGTAGAGTAAATAAGGATTTGTCTTGTGCCCGTGGAAATATTTCAACATGTGGGTCTTGCTTTTTTCTCTTTTACAGTAAAAGGAAAGGTTTTACTTTTCCTTAAGAAGTGTATTTATTACAAGATGGTTAGCATACATATATCACATAACATACAAGAGTTAAAATTAACTAGTTACAAATAAGCAGTGGTATGTATATTTTCATATAACCTAAGAACAGGATCAGTATTTTACAAAGTACATATAAAAGTACTTCATATACAAAGAAAAATACAAATGTGCAAACACCATTGTCACAGGTGGAAATTTGTCAATTGAAAAATGCTAGAAAAATCCTTCATATTTTTGTTTTGAAATTGCAAATGCATTAAAAACAGCTGCATTTCCTATTGTGTGTGGTGAGAAATTTATGTTCCTTTCTGACAAAATACATTAGTTATTAAAAAAACCACAAACAATTTAATAACTGAAAAATCTGGTAAGTATAGTCAGTTTGGTTAGGCTGACATTAAATTACAAGCAGAATGTCTGGAAAAATGAGAAAATAGTGAATCATATATACAAACCTTTTGTAATATTAGTGTGCTATTTAACATATTAACATTTCAAAATAAAAACAATGGCTTAATTACCTACATATTCTACTCATGTCATCACTATTTGTAGACTGTAAAATTCCTACTAATTTGGGGCTACTAAAAATGTTTCACCAGGATTTTAAGCTGAACAAACACAATTTTATCAAATGTAAAAATCTATAAACAGTCTTCCAATTCATGTGCAAAAAATGTTTAAAAAGTATCAAATCACGACACATCAAACCTGATTATGTACATATTTAATATCTGTAAATGCTGTTAACTAGCTAGTATTGTTCTGCTATAAATAACTTACCTCTGTCCTGCAAAATGTCTGCATTTTAAAGATTTCAGTGCAAGTGCTTGCTTCATTGTTTAGTGCATTATCATGTTTGTTATTTTTTATTTTACAGTGAGCAGAACAGCATATAAATTAACATATACAACTCACACATAAGAGATCTTTCTTCTACTGAATTCCTAGTTTGTTGTTTTCTGTTTCTCCTGGATAGTGTCGGCCAGTTTTCTTTCATTTATCCCATTGTAATTGCAAACAGAATCTAAAATGAAAGTGCTATGATCTTCAGATAATCCTTAGAATTTGAAATTCCATAACAACATTGCAGAAGCACTCAGTAGAGCACAAGATTAGAGAATAACCTGCACACTGAGAAGACACTTGAAAGTCTGGTATGGGGCAATTTCACTTTTCGGTCTTTAAAATATCAACTGTCTATCATAAACATTGGCGACCTGATATATATGTCACTGGACTCACAAGCTTCATTTATTTATTTATTTTTAGGAATTGTAGACATGTTCCCTCTTATTAGTGACTAGCTTGGAAATAAGAACATTCTGCTCAAAAATATAAATAAAGTGAAAATACACTTCCTGTTGGAGGGAAAATTTCTACAGTTTCCTTTGGACAGGTTTCCTAACAGAATGAGAAAACCAGGGTTAGATGATAGTGCAAATATAGCCCACTTTTATAGCTAGAAATTGTACAGAAGAAAGTAGAAGTTCAGGATAAATGGATTATCATTTTTCAAAGTCCTCCCTGCAGAAAGAAATAGCAGTTATAGTGGTTATAATCATTAAACAGAAAAGGAACTTTAGCATGTTATAAACGTTTATGGCTGAAATGTAAGGAAGGCTGGTTGTCTGTCAGCAACATTTCAGGACTTAGCTTCTTACAGGAAGAGGTGCTTTAATGTGTCTTTATTATGGAACATTTTTCCTTTCTAAGCGTCTGAAATGCAGCTCTGGATCCTATCCATCCATTGTTGAGCACTCTGTGCATCTTGGGCACAAAAATTATATACACGTTTATTTGTCTTCAACTGCAAAAAAAAAAAAAATAATATGAAGACAGGCAAGTCCACACACTAAATAGAAAAAGAAACTTGCAAACTTTACTTTACACTGTAATACTCAATGTACTAACTGGTCCTGAATGTAACATTTTTTGAACTGCTGCTGTTGAGAGTGAGGGTCAGATGCTGACTGTATAAAAACTTTTTCTTTTGAGTTGGCATGACAGCTCCTTCCTAGCTCACACCTTCCGGCAGCACTGAAAGTAGTAGGTTAAACACACCAAGAAATAAATTTTCACATAAAGACCAAGTAAAGATCAGATATACTTACATCAAAAAATGCTTTTTCACTTGCATGTTTTGGGGCTCCAATTGTTGGAGAAGCAGGAATCACAGTTTCGACTTCTGCAAGGTCTATGTGTCCCTTACAGCTCGTATCCTCACCAGAATCATAGTATCGCAGCTTGACCAGAAGAGAAAAAAAATATCCAAATACGCTATTTAGATGGACCTTTCACTTCTTCCCTTTTCTGGATACAACTTGGGGGCATGGAGGGGTAAGGGTGGGAGGGACAAATAGTATTAGGACCTGAGGACATCAGACATGGGAAACTTCTAAGACACAACTGACAGAAAACATAGGTTTGGTATATACAAAATGGTGGGACTGGTGATAGCCCTTAACTGGCCAGTCCTCTATTTGACATCTCTGGGTGATACGAAGATACCATCTGCTCCGGTGCGGACAGGGAGTCGGGGGAGGAGCATTTTGTCCCCAGAGTTTCAGAGCAGAGAAGCTTCCAATAGTCATGCATTGCTTCTGGGCAGAGGACAAGTGAAGGATGAAAGCAGAACCTGGTCTTTAAGATTCAGCATTCCTTATCAGTTTTTCTAACAGACACCACGTCTTCACTGTTCATTACATTAAAACTAACATTTCACCAAAGAGTTAACAGAACACTTATTCTCTATATTTCAAGAATTTAATATGATCAGCAAAAATTTAAGTACAATTTTAGATAATTATGAACTACATAGAAGACTCACATTTTCCTATACTGCACTTAGTGGTTGAATGAAGTTTGCATTTTTTTTCTCCTTGCAAAGATACTTTGATATGAATGTTAACCACTCTTTAAACTGAATTTCAATAAGCAAACAAGTTCCAGAAGAGAAAATCTAATACTTGCTTTAAAAAAACCCAACAAACCCAACCCCCCCCCCCAAAAACCAAACACAAAACCCCCAATGCAAAATAGTAAAGCAAACCTTCATAACCTTTATAGCAAAGGTCAAACAACAGGATTCCAGCTAAGATTGACCTGTATTGCTCCTACACCTATGATACTCAGGAGGATATTTGGTTATACAAAAAATGAGAAAGTATTTTTTTCTTCTGCAAAACGAACCTTTTGTTCCTTTTATCTGGAAGAATAATTATAATCAGCACATTTGTTGGTATTTTACCACACTAATCTAGAAATCCTCAATTAGCATTTTTAAAAATGACTGTCTTTATCTATAGTACATCTTTTTAAGTGTGTTGATTACAATAAATTAATATTTCTGAACAAAAGCATACATGAGTCTCAGAGGTTCCAACCCACACTGTGTGGAATATTTGCCTCAATGAAGATTACTGCCCGATGACCAAACATTATTTAAAGTACAGGAGACCACAAATTTCCACTGCAGAATTCCGGCATACAATGTAAATTGGGCAAAATGTCTAGACCAACAGATCTCCTCTGTTTTTAGTACTCCTTGCTGTACAATGATTTATCAGAATATTTATGAATAATTTTGCTACTAGATATATGTCACTAAACTAAAATACTCCTATATATGGCACCTGGAATTATTGTTCAATCAGGAACCTGGCATTTCAGGACTTTTAGAAATACAGATTTGAGATGAAATTTTAACTCATTCTAAGTCATTTACAAAATTCAAACTCATTTCAGAGCGATCTGTTATCCCGTTCTCCATATTTGAAAAGACTTTCACACAGGGATTCTTTCTCAAATACAGGTTACAGAAAAGCACTAAAAAGCAAGTGCAGTAAGTGGATTTCTCTGCTGAAGCAATTGAGATCGTGATTTTCCAGAGTATATAATGCCCTTTAATTTGCAAAGAAAAACGCTCATGGCAAAGTGCTTGGGGAACAAAAAGGCTGTAAAACACACACCGAGCATACAATAACTACTACAGTTTCAACACGAATGGCTGAATTAAACTTGCTATCAGTTATCATATTAGCTCTCAGCATCCCAATTGCACTCGAGGAAGTAACTTCAAAGTTTTTCACACTCAGAAAAAGTTTTTAGCTCTTTTGGAAACTAAAGAGGTCATATTAAAGAGCAAGTTATGCTGCCTGGCTTTTTTATCCTGAGGTATGAAGCAGTCAAAAAATGTTTGGGCCCGAAAAATAATGCATGACTTCCAGTCCAAGAAATCTTTTATGATTATATGCTAAACAGTTATCACTGTTTAAAAAAAAACCAAAGTACTAAAAAGCCTCTGTCCATTCTGAATGGTGCGTCAGCTACAAGATACACAAGATAAACATAGATATATGGTCTATAGTGATGTAACAGACACATCGTCTCTGAAAATAATCATTATCAGTATTATTTGTAAAATCAATCTATACAAACCCAGTAAATAAAAAAGCAGCAAAACAGTCATAAAAAAATCCATTATCTGAAAAGGTTTTACCTGGTGTTTCGTCACATCCAGCACAAACCAGCGAGGTTTCCAACCTTTTAGTAAAGCTCCTCTTTTGTATAGCGTACCTTCAAAAGACCTGAAAGGTACAGAAAACACAAATGGCACGTGACTCCATAATATGAATACTAGTGATACACAAAAGCCCCCAAATGACTACAGACCTATTCAAACACTTCTTTTACTGCAGTAAAACAAATTGGTTTTAAACCAATAGTTTAGTTATTTGTAACTGTGGTACACTGATAAACACTGTTTCAGTACTTCGGATGCATTAAATGTGCAGCTACAATTTCTTTGTGCATATAAAGGGGAAGATTAAAAGATACTGCTAGGAGATAGAGGCCCATCCATCAAGACAACTAAATGTAATCAAAACCACAAAGAGGGAAAAAAATAGTTGCAAAGCATTCCGTGCATAAGAAAATTTCATATTTTTTTTTCCTAAGGCAGGGACTTGTGCCAAGCTAATACAAGGTTCATAAATACTCTGCAATTATTCAGTTTACCTGTTTTCATCATTCTTTGATGTGAAATGATTGTATAGCGTAGTTGTTCTTCTGTCTACTCCATTAGAGGGAGGGATGCTTGCACTCTGTTCCTCACCCAGCCCACTGTCAGGTATTTCCAACAAAGACCTCTTTTGATAGGAATGTAGATTAGCTGACATCATTCCTGAGGAGCCAGAAGGATGTCTCCGGCGCTAAAAAAGATGAAAATAAAAGAAAAAAGGTAACGCAATATGTCTTGCATTGTGAGACTGTCTCAACTTTATACTGATAATACGTGGTACAACGCGTAAATTTTGAATTATTATCAGGTGAAAAAAATCTTCATAATACAAGTCAGTGCTGCCTCAGAAAAGAAGTCAGAGGGACAACAATTCAATTCATTTCTTAAGCAGAAGGGTTCACATGGTATGAGAAATCAGTATTTCAGAAAAGCCGTGTACATTCCAGTGACATAATCTTGAACAACATTTCCCTCGCTTTCTCAGAAGCATCTAGAACTAGTCAGATTTTGGATACACTGTATTTCCCTAATTTCATAGGGCTGGAAGGGAAGGGAAGGAAAGGAGGGAAGGGAGGGAAGGAAGACGAGTGCATTTTCCAAGAGCTACTTTATAGATCCAAATAACTTTAGTAGAATCTCAATAACCTGGAACAAGAGGGGTCCTGAATTTGGTCTTAATCTAAATGACAGCATCCTAGAGATAGAATTTTTGGGGCTGACCCTTAGCTATTGCATTTAGCTGAGAATCCTTAAATAACAGCTTGGACAGGAGACTGCTATCAGGGATATTTATACTTGCAATTTCTTTTCTGCATCCAGTTCAATAAAAAGATTCCGTGTTTGCTAGGATAAATTTTTTTTCATCTTGAATTCATCTAGGATATAAAGGGAACTTGAACGACTCTGACAGGCATAAAGCATATTGCTTTCCTGAGAGCAAAGGACAAATAACAAATTAGTGCTGTGACTAACCATTGCACGGAGGCTGGCAAATTTGAACAAGAACATGAAGCTGAAGAGTTAGGGTACAATCTTGAGCTGGTAACTCACTGTGCCAAGTTTATAGGGAAAGCTTACAAAAAGTAGTATCTAACATTCTTCCTAATGCATGTAGATAGCAAAGAGGCACCTTTTGACTTCAAAAATATCTATATTGTCAGCTATTCTTTTTACTGCAGTCAAGAATTGGAAACACAAGCAAAACCTTTACTAGAATCTACAATTCCAAAATTCCGTTTAGACATGGAAATATCTTTACTCATCTCTGAAACTCTGTGATGTCCTTTTGGCTACCTTCAGGAAGTGAGTTTTTTTGTACTTCAAGAATCTTTTAAATATATAAAGTCATATATTTGTGTATCAGTAAGATGCTCGTGCTCATTTTGTCTGTATCCCTTAATCTACTCTGGAAAAGCAATTAGATAAATACCACAAGCATCGATATATTTTTCTACATGCAGAAACACAGAGCCAGTATCATGGGTTAGAACAACATATTCTATTTTTCAAGAGCAGTATTTTACTCCAAGAAATACAGTCATTTTGTCAGTGCCCCAGGTATCCTGTATAGCAGAAACAGAATTATTGTGTTGGATGAGCTCTTTTGCTACTTACATTGTCTTGTCTGGTGTCATCCTTTAGATTAATTTTGACCCTTTCCCACAAAAGCTGCCACCTTTCTGGGCTCTGATTTAATTTACTTTCCAGTCTTTCGATTTCCTGAAACAAATAACAGGGGTTTTCTTAAGGATAAACATTTCTAGCTGATCAACTGCTGGCAATCACTTTTATACAACCATTTTCTAGTCAGTATTTTTACACAGGGAACTTTTAGGCCATGCTGCCCAGCACATGTTGCCCAGAGGTACAAAAACCTCTGTCAAACCAGCTATAAACTGAAATCAACTGGACTCAGGAGTCAAAGGCAACCAACCAAGTACAGCATCAGCCACATCATTCTTCTTGCGTGTCACAGGTTAGAGCAGCCATTGTGCTTTCAATTCTCTGCCAGTTCTGCACACAAAATTCAACACCAATTGCCATAACAGAAACATGACAATGATACAGATAGTCTATATTTTATAAAAATATTTACAAAGAACAAATTCTGTGCTGTGACACCAACATTGTACGTTGCCAATATTAACATTTACCCTGGTTTATAAAATGTGATACAAAGCTGTAATGAAAGAAGGAAACGAAACAGAAAGATTTATTCAATTTGGATGCCAAACTGTAACAACATGTTCTTGTTGTGGAACTTGGGAATATGACCTAGTTGATAACCTCAAGTTAGGGTTATTTCCCGTTAATAAGACAGTGCATGCAAGGTTAAGTAAAAAGAGGCAATTTCATTAGTTTATGTTTACTTGTGAACATTCATCGATACATTTGTCACTATGTTGATGTGTGGTCCATATTCCTTGCCATGCTTCCTTTCTACATTTTTACTTTCAACAACTATATTGTGATGAAAATCTGATTCTTAATGAAATCAAATTAAAACCTCAATTTTGCAAATCCAATTAAGAATTGATGATGGAACAAAAAAATGCCATAGGACAGAGAATTCCCATGCTATATAAAAGCAAACTAAAACCCAAGACATTTATTTTCAAAGGAGGGGTAGTAAGTTTCTGACTTTCTTTATTTCTACTATACCAAACAATTAAAGTAGATTTCATAATATTCTCCAACTGCTATTGGTCTTTTAGAATGACAATTTCTTCAGGAAACTGTTATTGATTGAAAGACTTAAAGAAAATGACTGTATTTTTAAGGTAAGAAAACATTTTGACCAGGAAATTAACTTCTGAACTAAATTTTGAACTCTGAAGTGAAAACAAAAAAGCCAGTCTTTGACAGTGTAACAGCAACAAAATATTTCTACAAACTCTTCCTTGCTGAAGTTAAATTAGAAAACTCTAAAGTAAAACTAAATATAAGAAATCTGGCTTAACAGCAAGAATCAAACGGGAAGTTTTAAATACTGAAGGTAGTTGAAAGCCACATATACATTAAATATTATGGCATTCTCTTCCTACCAAGAAATAAAACCAGAATAGCTTTGTTTGTATCTACCTATGAAGATACTCCAAAAATAAGGAACGGTGAACACAAGCCAGACTAAAGGCTTTTGCAGATTACCTGTTCTTCTTTCAAAGTGCTGAGTATAAAATGCTTCCTGACGGGATACATACAACTGAATCAATTTACCACAGACTTTTTATGTAAAAGGGTTTTCCAAATTGCTGCAAAAGGATACAAGCTCTTTAGTGCTAAAAGTTAGTCAGGTTTTAATCTGATCATTCTCTTTCTGCCCTAGTCTTGACTTCTGAGTGCAAGTCTTTCTCTGCAGAATCTGGAAGTAACTGAAACTTGTTACTTAGCAACTGGGTCACATTCCTTCTTTTTTGGCTCCACGATGAGTTGTGCTTCCAGAACTTAAAATGAAAAACTTTCAACAATCTCCTATATATAACTTGAAAAGTTAGTAATAAATTCTCCTTTAATAAACCCCATGTAAAAAACTTACATGGCAATAAATCACTAAGATTTACTCTTGCCCTTTCAGTTTTAAATTTTACTAAAAATGTCAGATTTTTTTTCCTTCCATTTGTGGAATGGACTACGAATAGCTGCATTTCCTTGAAAGAAAAATTCCTTAAATTTACCTTTCTGGTTCATCTCCTGTTGCCTAGACTTACTGGAGAAGAAGTCAATATGTATAAAAAGAAAGGTTAAAACAAATACAATTGTGTAAATATACATTTCCTGAAATAAGTAATTACAAGCAATTAGCACTACTGTGTCTTTCAAAAGATGAGTTTTGTGGAGAAATCTACCTTTTTTAAACGGAGACATGATTTTAAAACTATTTGCAACTAACCTCTGAAAGAGCAAATAGAAGCATAGGTGTACTGTTTCACAGTTACCTTTAATTTTATTTCAAAAATGGATGGGTAGCTACTCTTACGATTGGTAACTTGTTTCTGATTTCTATCATGCAGAAAGGCCATCAAAAAATGGTCTTAGAGGGACACTTCTGTTTGGATCTACGTTTGAACATTTATGTCTCCAAAATACACTTTTGAAAATTTAAGCTTTGAACAACGTAGCCCATGTTTGCTGGCTGCCTCTGATGTGGTAGAAGTGAATTGAGAAGTTTTATACAGAAATCTATACTTTAAAATGCATTTTACTACCTGCAATCTCTACAAGGCTTAATTTAGGACTAAATGAATGAAATGTGCAGACTGGTTAACTTTCTAAAACTCAAACATACGGATTTATGGAAACCATAGAGCCATCACACCCATCTGGTTAGAGGTAGTGTGTTATGTACCCAAAACACATTAGAACATTTACTGCTAAAAAATTACACCTTTTGCTCTTAATAGAAGAGCACCACATTCTACCAAGGAAAAGTCTGAATTAAGACATTCAGTAACTTCTGTTTCAGCTTTAGATCCTGAAGAGCACTATCTAGTTTTCAACTGAAAAATATCTTTAGAACAAACAAATTTGGGCTTATCATTATAAACTAAGGGAGAATCAACCTTCCCTAATAATTTACCATTGCTAAATATGGTCTCAGTTCAAACATTTTTTGGATACCAACACATTCTCAATGGATTTATGATTAAAGAGAGTTTTTTCTCCTACATCAGCAATAGCCCTAAATTAACAACTTGTTTTAAAAGAAAGTTCACTTTGCTTTTTAAACTTCGAAGACTATTTTTGTAACCTTTATACAACCTCTTCAAAGTTTTCCAAATGTTCCTCTCCATTGCTATCTTTTATTACTATAATCTAATTCACAAATAACATTTAAACTCTATAAAACCTGACCCACATATCTTTGGAATATAATAAGGCTAATTTCCCTGTTATATGGCAGTTTCTCACAGTTGTGGATATGGATAGTTTGGCATCTGCCCCAGGAAGAAATGCAGAAGAACTTTGTTGCTATATTCCCGATGTACTTCTGGCCTCTAGTTACCTGATACGAAAGCTCTCTGTTTTTCTGCTAAAGAATCCCTGGTAGGACCCCTGCTGAGAGACTGCTCTTTCTTTGCATTTGTGAAATTATAAGCTCTGAGAAGTTCTGGCTATCTTATTTGAGCCAAGGGCAGTTTTACATGTGATTATTAGTTTGTTTTTTTTTTTAATTGGGCATTGTTCCTGTGTTGGATCAATTATGATTGGAAGAAATGGACCAAAATAAATTTGAGGAATGTGCCAGAATAAAGCTAACTCTCTAGCCAAAGCAAGTCTGTCCTCAAGGACCCAAATCCATTCAGAAACTTCCTGCTTTAAAACTCTGCTAAAAATCATCTTTGATTCAGGGGAGTTTGGGAACCCACAGCATATCCCAATTTTCCAAGCATTGCAATATTAGGGTCCATAATCTCACCTTTAATATAAGGTAAAGTCTACAAATAGTTTTCAAAATAAAAAACTGTACATAGTGTTGTGTATCTGAATATGCATGTGGCTTGAAACAATAGCTTGAGGAAATGAAAAATGCCCTTGTCATTTTCCTGTGCTATCAATTAAGATTATAATAAAAATATTAGGACTGTTAATTATAATCAAACAACAAACATTTAAGAAAATTCAGATGTTAAATCATTCTGAATACCTACAACAATTATCATAATAATGGGATCCCTTGTCATCTTCTAATGAAGAAAACACAACCTAAGCAGCCTACATGAACCCAAACAAGAAAAAGCCAAAATCAAGCATCTATTTCAAGTACCAAAATCTTCTGAAGAATCTAAGTTTACGAGTTCGGTCCTAGTAAACATGAGTAAACTAAAAGCAATCATGGAAAGCTTTTTTGAGAAATTGGGGCCAAGATGTTCAGTTTACGTTTGTGTATCTGCCTCCCACTTATTAAAATCAACAAGTGTCAGATTCCGTTTTCTCATCTGTCTGGAAATCTGGGTCTTTGTCATTTTACCACACACCTACTTTAAACTGAATTGAAAGAGGACATGAAATCTAGATTCAACATTTGCCCAAATTAAAACAACAGTTCCTGCATTTCTTATAAAAGGCAATGTAAAAAATTATTATGGTATCTACCTTATTATTTAAAAAAGACTGAAAAAAATAAATCCATGAGTGGCTTTCTCATGGTTATTAACTACTATTAAAGTGTACTCCCAGAAAAGTGTTTATTCAGAATGAATAAGCTTTGCAGGAAGCCTGATTGATTCCCAGACCAACCATCAATTCTTAAGATCAACCAGTCAGTTTTACTAAATACCTGTGTTTTGACATCTATCATGATCCTTTCGATAACAGTATCTCTATAAGGCAATAACCTAAAAAAAAAGTAAACATGAACTTCATGAGCATAAGAACTTATTGTTCTGTGTAACACATGTACTTACAGTTAAAAGGCTGCTGATGGCATCAGGTTGTATTTTTTTAACATCATCATAACATGGCCATACTATTTTCCTCTTAGTCTGAGAGAGCGAACCATCCGTTTGGTCAGTTTCCTCTGAAAGACTGCATTTTGCAGTTACCATGGTCCAATCATAGGAAGGACCAGTAGCCAAAATCTCTTCTACGTAATAATCCCACTTTTTGAGGCTGGACATATTTACATTTGGTTTCAGTGCCTATTTGAAACAAAGTTTTATTACAATGACAGAAAGGAAGTCAGACTTACCATACAATACTTCTATTTTCTAGATTATTCTAAATCGAACAGTATATTGTACTGGGTGAGTAGCGCTGCAGTTTGGTACCTTCCACAGCAAGATCTTGGCTGAGACAGATCAGAACCTAAAACTAATACTAGCATTGGGAATAGATTGCTCATTTTTATCCTTCTACTAAACCAGGTGCCTCAAGAACTCCAATTCAGCATATGCAATTGGTACCCTGACAGTCTTTGAACCTCCTGATAAAGATACAAAAGGCACTTGATAGTAATCACCCTTCAATTTTTCTCAACAGAAAATCCAAGACTACCATCCGAGAAAGGAGACAGGCTGCATAATGTAGGTGGATGTCGCTTGGAAAAAACACAGTAATACGAGGTAGGCAACCAGGGACTGTAGAACTTTCAGTAGTTTAAAACAAATAATTTGGATTAATTTTTATTTTTTTTTCTTTCATAAAATAAGGTAAGACTTTCAGTTTGCATGCACCTTACTTGAAGAAAATTACTGCCTCAAGTGAACACGCACTGCCTCAAGTGAACACGCAATTTTAAAGTCTGAAAAGTGATGCTCAGTCATAATGACTAATTCTGCTATTATGACTAATTCTGCTACTATGACATCATTTCACATGAGGACAAAGGTTTTCTTCTACAAAGAGAAAGAAAACACTATCAAAATATCGAAAGCTACTCCTGATTGCTTACTAATCAGGCTACTGCTTACAGCAAAATGGATAAAACAAACAGTGAACAAGCAGCCCATCAAGCTCCAAATTCATCGCAACGATGGTTCTACAGAAAGAACAGACGTTTCTCTAAAACAAAGACAGCTGAAGTACTGTCCACTGAATGTGACCCTCTTGTTTTCTCCCTCCTCCGCCTTGCACCACCGCTTTATTAGGCAAGTATAAGTATGTGTGTGTTCTGCATGTGCGTGGGTTGAAGGGGGCTGCACTATTGACTGCAATAGTGATGTGATGCAGACTCAAAATACCTTAAAGAAAATATATTTTTTTTTCCTTTTGTTTAAATGAGGTGAGTTTATATAGCAGATTTGAGTGCAAGCTGCTATGTATGCTAAGACACAATGTGGTGAAACTACTTGAGCAAAAAAGGAACCCAAGAAACACCACAAAAAATACCAGTGGTACCATGGCCTCCAAGACAGTGGAGGCTGTCCCGGCATTACGTTTTCTGGTCACCAGCAGTAGACAGACATGCAAACAAAGGTTTGTCAGGGTGAAGCTCACTGACAAAACAGGAGAGAGCAGCACAGGAATTAACATCTGTGGGGCAGTGGACGGCAGCAACATCTTGAACAGCCTTGTCTCCATAACTACAGTAAGAACAGCACCCTTTTCTTGCAGTTCCTGAGATATCTTGACTGCTTCTTCCCTGGCTATTGCAATTCTATAATGGTGGGTGTATTGTGAATTTTATACAATTATTCAAGACATGGTCCAATCTAGTGGACATACATTATCATATAAGACAGTGATACAAATACTGTGATTCAGTCAGATCATGATGAAACATATCCCATTACAACTATAAGCTCATTTCCCCATAACTATGGTTTGCAGTATGTAATATTTATTTTAAACAATCTGTGCAAACATCAAGATCATTTTTATAATAATTCATATGATTAAATGAAATCAAACAAAGATCCTTATTTACCTCACCAGGATGCATAAATACATGTTCCAGAATTTGGTCCTTTATGTGGCATTTCCATAACTAAGATGACTGACAATGTAAACCTGTCAGACACTACTCCAACCAATCAAGGTGGGTCAACTTTGTCTGCCAAATGCTTAATTCAGTTGAGAACAATTAAGATATCAAAATGTGCTCAAGGAATCACTCAGAAGAACAAACCACCTTTTTTTTTTTTTTTTTTTGAACCCATACCTCTATTTCAGCAGGGGCATAGAGGTAATTGAAGAAAATAGGGCTCCTTTTGTGCATCTTTTCAATACATTCCCAAATACAAATTCCTTTTTTGGCATGTTTATCTCCTTTATCTTCAAACAATGTCCCTAGGGAAAATAATAGCAGCAAAAAGATAGCTTTATGATAATATCTAACAAACACTAAAGCATAGCCAAAAGGAATTTTGCAGAGTAAATGAATAGTACAATCTACTACCAAATGCCATCGCAACAAGAGATTGTATTTGCTGAAACAACTGCTGTGCTTTGCAACTGCCATTCTGCCAAAAATTGGTAGAATATAAATTTTGTATAAAATATATTCAGTAGTGTTACATTTATAAACTGGTTCTGAAATTTACTGAAATACTTGAGTGTATTTATGAATGTCCCTTTCTGCCTGCAGCTATGCTGACTCAGCATACCACCAAGCCCTGCTAACTGATCCTGTCCCCACCAAATCTTCCAATCTGCTGGCCCAGATGCCCCTGAAACTACTTGCTAACTCATTTCAGGGAAAACAAATCAGGCTAGTGTCATGAAGTTAGCCACAGATTTGTGCTATATTGCATTAAATGGTATTTGAAAGCAAACTACTCTAAATAAACACCCCTTCCCCCCAAGTTGTAGAACCATGTAACAATCCAGGTTGGAAGGAACCACAGGAGGTCAATGACTCCAACTCCTTGCTTTTATTCAAATGAAGGTAAATAATGGAAATTAACTTTATTTTTTGTTGAAATAAAGCAGTTGCTCAAGTTTAATCTGTTCCACAGTTACTACAGTTTTGAAGAAAAGCATTAAAATTGACCATATGCCATGAGAAACACCCCACAAAGCAGTGAAATTCAGAGCACTTAAGTGTTTTGCTCAGTGACCAAGTTCCAAAACCAGCCTCAACTGTGGTTGTGAAGTCTTATTAAGAGGGCTCTGAGGCTCAATAAGGCCTTGGAACCAGTAAGGTTGCACACGATACATGAAGTAAAAAGGAAATATAAAAGATGAGAAACACTGAAGAGAATGCAAGAGAAAGAAGTGAGAGATAATAGATGGAAAGGTTTTCCTTTCCTGAAATCTCACACACTCTCTGAAGGATTCACGAGGACTTTGCTTCTGTTCAAATAAGGTATTTAGTAGGGGAAACTGAACCATGTGGAAAAATTGCCAAAAAAACCCTGAGGCATGGCACTAATTTCTTCCACTTTCTCTTAATCTCATCAGTGGCACAGCTCAGGAATTATTAATTCAGAAAATTCTGCATGTTCTTCACCTCTGTTTTCCTTTACATTCCTGAAATGGAACTCATTACATCATCACCATGCAATTACTGGACCAACTTGAACTAGACAAATTTCTGTAGACCAAATATTGATGAGAAAAATATCGGCAACTACAAAACCAATATGTAATAAATCAACATCACACAAACCATGTTCTAGTCTTTCATAGTCTGAATCCAGAAGAAATGTTTTAAATCTATTTGATATGTGATGAAAGGCCAGAAACTTCAGATAATATTGATTGAACTCAAACTCTGTTGGGTATTGATTATGAATCTGAAAAAAAAAAGAAGAAGGGATACTGAGGATATTGAGGTGTAATACAAATAGATATGTAATAAATAAAAATGTGAAATATGACAGCAAAATAATTGTGAATGCTAACAAATACATCCATAGGCAGCTGTCTTCTCTGTACACACAAATCCTTCTACATTTGTCTAAAAATATTTTAAAGCTAATTAAATGAACATAATGTCAGTGCTGCAAAAATGTTTCCGAGCAGATAGTGTCTACCATATAATAAGCCGTATTCTACTATGTACAAATCCCAGTATTCAAGTAATCAAAATGGATACAAATCTTTTATGATTACTCATGAGACACCATGTAACTTCACAGGCAAAGATGCTACTTCTGTGGATTTCCTGTAGCTGGAAGTCAAACTTTAATTGGAAGGTTTTGTAGCCATCTTCTTACTATTGCTCAGAACCCATCATAGCAGACATGTACAGAGGTAACGCTGCAAATGATATTCCATCTACCATTGCTGAACCAGATAATTTCTGAAGTACTTGTGGGTCTACACGTATTTCTTCCTTTTCAAAATATGCACCAAAATATTACAGTGTGAAAAAAATTGAAAAACATATTGAGGTGTCTTGCCATTATTCTTTTAAAACGGTAAAAATGTAACATCTTAAATTGTTATCCTCAGTTAGGCTTGGGATCTACATAATTCAGTGAATGTCTCCAACACGAGCCAGAAACAGATATTTAAGAAGACAATACAAGATTATCAGAGTACAGCAAAAAGGGATAGCTGGCTCTTCACAATTGCTTCCTCTTGAACACTATCAGAAAGAGCCTGGTGTAAGATATTAAGCATTAAGCATATTCATGGCAAAAAACTTAAGTATTAATGATTGATGATATTTATATCTGATAGCCATATAAAACTCAAGATTCTAAAGTTAATCTCGATGAGATATTGCTCACAGAAATTTCATGCGTTCATTTCAAATTTAAAATTTACTCTTCAAATAAGTATGAATTGTGATCTGAAATAAGTACAGTTTGCAATCAATAAAGAAACTGCTAATTGAATTTCACATTTGAAATACGTCCCACTGTGCTTTGTCTAGCTTCACATCAAACTTGTAAAATATTTTTAGTTCTGCAATCTTCCCAGGTCTTGTCTTTTGCATTCCCACCCCTCGTACTTTCCCATTCCATCTTTTCTCTCTAATCTCTACTTATCAGCTCCTCAAGAGAGAAATGTTTTTGGTTGGGTTTTTTTTGTTTTTTTTTTTTTTTTTTTAAGTACTTATGGAAACTAGTATTAAGACTGCTTGAAGCTCCTTGATGTTTAGATTTTTCACATGTGCCAGTTGAAAAAAAATACCTCAACCAGCTAAATAAAGAAAACAAATGCGTTTAGCAAGGAAAGGTTATCTACCGAACATACAACAGTGACACGAAAATCCCTTGAAAGGATCTATGAACACATACACAGCATTTCAGTCAGAGAATCTGTTGTTATCATATCTCAATATTAGCTTGTGACTTGGCATTTAAAATGCTAAGCTACTTTAAGACATCTCACGTCAATATATGCACACTTTATCCCCACTCCTCCCCTGACAAATGACTACATTCCTGCAGTTTTGTAAGAATAAAGCTAAGCAAAAATTTTTCTATTGTAAATTCAAATGTTCAACTTCATAGACAAAGTAACTTTTTAGTTCTCTTTACAAAAAAGAAAATATTTTTTTCTGGTATATACTAGATAAAAATATAATCAGAGTACACTAATTCTGTTAAAAAATGACTTAACGTACTTTTGCATTGAAATCCAAAAAGCTCTGCATATGTGTGTGCATTTAGACACATATACAAGGAGCTTAGTATACATTTTCCACCTTGTGTTAGGAAAAGTTTTCTTTAATAGATTGTAAGAAGAAAAGGCTACATTCTGCTATTTGACAGGGCTTATACAGGGTCCTAATTTCTACTTATGGTCCAATGATGATTTTAATACATTTGAAGAGTTACAAGAATAATCTGCTGCTAAAATCCTGCCATGGATCTAGGTGTTGTGAATGATCCCAATTCTGAGATTTCTGGAACTATAAGTATCTAGAAGTTATAATAATATAATTTACTTTTTAAGTGAAAACAACTATAAGCAAAACATTTTTCGATAAAGGTTAATATTGTAGTTGTTGTTGTTGGCTGTATTTTAATGGCTGTGGCTGATTTCAGCACACTTGGAGATGGGAAAGATACCACAGTTAGGTGAAGTGACTACTGTTATTGATGATTTGTTTAGCTGCAGTGCAGTCTGCAAAATTTAAAACATGGCTGAGCTATCAGGGAAAAAAAGCTCTTGATAAAATACAGCTGCAACATCAGAAGTGATAAATTAGAAATTTAACATAGGAAAGAATACTAGTATTCATTTAAGCAATTAAACATAGAAGAGAGATTTTTATTAATGTAGGCAACATAATCACTTAGGTTCAGGTTAAATATAGCTGGTTTTTCTCTGATAACTCTTTGGTGCCGTTGCAGTTAATACATTAATTTTAAGGGATATACTCAAAATTTACATATAAATTAGAAGCAATGTTTTATACTTTACAATTTCAACACATACCACCTAGAAAGATAAGTCTACAGGAACAGGGTATCTTTGAAAATTACAACTGCATCAGCTTTTAAAATGCTTAATCTCCATAATATGTGAGCATTTAAAACCTGAGTAAACCAATAGGTGTTTCTAATATTATGATTAGAGAAACTCAGTATTTTAGAATTCCTTTTCAAATCACCATGTTCCCAATAAACTTAAATATCTCCTAAATGTATTTAATAATCCTACACTTCTATCAGCCTTCCTTAGCTTTCCAATACATTTTGTTTTTTTAATCCCACTATGTATCAATATTTACTTAGTTTAAGTAAGAAAAATAGTACTTCAGAATGTCCTGTGCTAGTAATCACTAAGAGGCTACTCCTGCAAACACTGGAATAACTGAATACATCTATCATGGGAGTAGCACACTCACCTCCTCTTACACAGGGTGCTGTAACAGAGCTCCTTACTGAGCTTAAAAGAAGTCAGTTCTACAAAATCATTCTGGTTTAATTACATTTAATAAATTACCAAATAGATACAGAAGAAAAATAAGAAAAGTTTCCGGCACTGACATCACTTTCATAAATTCAGTCTTCTTAGAAGCAGAGAATCTGCCAGATGCTGCTATTGTGAAAGAATGATTTCGCATTAATAATTCAGCTGACACCTGGAGATATTGGCATAAACAATGACTTTTTACAAGATGATGCAGTTCTAATTTAGGAATCACTGCTTCATTTGTTTTCTTTGTATCTTTAGTTTAACCCATGACACTTAGTGCACATACTGGCTCTATGGTGACTTTCTTACTGCACCTAGTGTCTTGAGACTGTAATGGTTAAAAATATTTTGAAAGAACCAAATGTTTATTTCCAGTGAATGGGCAATTTTTTAAAGCTGATCATAATGTATTACACTTCAGAGTCAAGTTGCAGTCTAGTTGGATTCTGTAGTTGTCTAACACAGAAACCAAGGAAACTTAACAGAGATGTCCAAGTACAAATGTTAAGTAAATTTATTTTTCATGGTAAATTTCAACCATTAATTTGACTTCAAAAGTCCCTAGAGGGGACTAGTCCCTGGAGTTCAAAAGTCCCTAGAGTTTACAACCATTCTGTTAGAATTTGGTAAGTCAATATTATGCCAATTAGTCTTAGAAGACTAATCTTCATAAGTCTATTTCTAGAAAACTTACTCAGAGCTGCACTCTAAAGAGGACTGTAAGTCATTACGCTTAAAGATTTTTTCTAATAACAGAGAAATCTATATTATCTATATTACACTGATTATGAAGTAAAGCTTTGTTCCCATGTCCTTTGGCGGCTGAAGATAACACTGGCTGAAAAGAAACCCCTAGACAGCCCTATCTTTCCTTATGAGAAGTTCCTGCCTCCTTCAGATTGACCTGCAGAACTGCTTCTAAAACCACACCCATCAAAATAAGATGGTCTTTTCTCCAATTTTTTTCTACCGCTTTGATTGGAAAAGGCAGGCAGGTTCACACGAACCCCTTAGCTAACAGACCGGAAGGGTGGTTTCTCCACCAGAGAAGAAGTGATGAATAGCTCCAGATGGCCTGCAGGAGGTAATCTCTCTGCTGATATAGCTGGAGCCAGGGCATATGGACACAGCTGAAGACCAAAAACCAGAAAATACAGGTCTTTCTGTAAAATGTATCTGTTAATAACTTGTATACTTTATATTGCCTCTTAAAGAGAGAAGAGTCACATACCTAGTGACATGCACCAAAGCTGCTATGTGAGATGAACTAGAAAGGCAACGTTTTTCAACTTCCTTGATGCATTCACATGTATAACAGAAATATTTTAGGCACCCTGCATGCAGCTTGAGGCAAAATCATACTTGACAGTTGTTAACAGCAGGGATTTATCCCACTTTACATTTCACCCTAACTTTTAAAGCCAGGATGATTATAATCCATTCTTCCATGTCCTTAGAACTGCATATTGTGTTAAACCTAACTTAAAGAAAAATTAAGAATTTTGCCATGAAGAAAACATGGTACATTCTATTTTATGACAATAAGCCAAAATCCTTGAATTTAATTTTTATCTTTGTTCTGGATAACCCACTTGTTTCCAAAATTTGTGTGATCCCTGGACTTGAGAAAAAAATACTGTACAGGTATGTGTGAATAATTTGCTTGCTTTTCTTTATGCCGGCTTTCTAAGATTTATCACAGTAAAACTGGAACAAAGTGTTTCCAGGGTCAGAAACAGGATGTAGGCTATGTCTACATTAGCAAGTAATTCAGAGCACAAGGAGTAGACAGCTGGTGCTGTGGTCCCTGCAGCTATACTATGCATTTGTTGTTTCCCTTTGGACTAGATTTAGTCCAGTTGAGTTTATGACCCCATTGTTCGTTGATGACCCCCTTGGTTTTAAGCTAAGTGATGAATCATTGGTTCAGATCCTTTTAAGAGCTGGTGAGCATTTGGTACATACCTGAAGCAGAACTTCTGCGTTACATTCTTCCAAGAAAAATCTAGTACACAGGCACCAAAACAGCATCAACGAACGGTAAGGGGAGATGCTGGAGGGATTCACTTCAAAATTACACTACTGCTTGAAATCAAATGTAGATTTACTCTGTTCTACTAACAGACAGTGTTATCCAGTCAGCCCATTAAAGCTTGGAGAAGACATTTGACAGCAGCGTAAATACAGCACCAGACAAACGATTTACACACAGAATTGAATGAACCACCAAGCAGAGGGGTTTCAGTATTGGAAGACAAGGCTATTCTGTGCTGTTGTAGTCATTCCAACCAAGAATTTATTTTTTCTACTTCAGAAAAGGAGCAATAAACTTAAGTTATTTTAAGGAATAGTTGGTGTGACAATGGGGCAGATTAACTTGTTTGAATGAAAAATGCACTATTGATTCTCCCAATTTCAAATTAAAATTACCCTGAGGACTACAGCCATTGGGAAACAGATTGATGAAACAGGAGATGTGACAAATACTTCTAAGGTTTTTCTAATGGCGAATGCCATAGGAACTGAACCAAATTCCAAGTATATGATTTATTAACTTGAAAGACAGCAATAACGATGGCTGTTGGTGTTTAACGTTGGGATAAAAATAAAATTTTTATTTTCTGCAACATGTTTTCCAGTAAGTCTTTACTCATCTTCTTATAAGCACACTCATTATCAGTCTCCCACAGATATCTAAAGATTGTTTTTCATTGGTTTAGCAAGTTATTGAATCTGTGGATTTTGCTTCAGGTAGCAGAATAAATCTACTTGCTGACTCCTCTTTCAGGGTCTACTTCATGCAAGTATTCACTATGAATGTCTGTTCCCAGTAAGAAAGCTGGTGCTTTAACAGTCATCTTCTATGAGACACAGTCATCCATAAATTTTAATACAGGTCAGTAATGTTCAGGAGTCTCTTCAGTTTTTTCAGCAAGAAAAAGAAAGAAGTGGGAAAAGAAAGACGTATGCCCAAGAGGAACTATGCAAGCTCGTATCTATCTTGTGTTTGCATAAACAGAGACTCTGCAAAGCATAAATGCTTCACTGGTTTGAGATGAGAAAAGGTCAGACTTTAGAATTAACCTGAAATTAGTGTAATATTAAAAGGACAGACTTTAGAATTAACCTGAAATTAGTGTAATATTCTTAACCTAACTTCTTTCTACACGACATAACTGTTGGTGTCATCTTCTTCTGAATATGTAGTATATATAAAAACAATATCTCATGTTACCCAGGTTTATAGGTTGTTGCTTCAGGAACTGATGGAGTACAAGGCCTCTTCAAAGCTTGTAATCAAGCACAAGGAATTAAAAACTGTCCAGTCACTGTACTAACAATCAATCAATTTCTTCTTCTGAATAAAGAATTCTGAAAAAATTTCTTCTTCTGAATCAATCTTCTTTCTTCTCCAGACTGCCAAAAGCCAGTCTTAAGCTTAAGAAACTTCTACTTCAAATCTCTGCATAAATGATCTTAAAAGATCCATAACGCCAACCATCCCTCTTAGGCTGTTTTATGTGGATGGGTAAGCATCTCTAGGCAACCATTCCAGTTCTTCTTGACGTGAAATCTATTCACCTTAATAAAACCTAGGGAAGGAGGTTACTAGTCTTCTCTCAAACCACTATCTATAACATCTGAAATAGTGGCATCTACGCACTTATTTATGAATTCTTCTTGTAAATGAAAATTAGATAGAGATTGACTTACCTGATGCACGCAGTCTAAGAACTGTAAGAAAACAGGAGCAAATCCACTACCCTGACAATTGAGAGTCAGATTACTACGTTGACTGAATTTGTGACCAAAAGAAAGCCATTCTTTTTCCACCAGCATTCGGAAGCCTTCAAGTGTCCTATAGAAGGGATCACTGAGTAACTGCACCAGAGATACCACCTAGATCACAAGACAGGATATATTGTGTTAAGACTGACAGAAGTTAGGAGAACACTTTAGTCAATGAACATAAATATTCCGTAATCTGTTTATAGTTCAAGGGAACAAACCCCTTCATATAAACTCAATTATAAGTATTTTGCTCCATACATTAAATATTTTTATAAAACAAACCAAATAATATCTCACATGAAGAAGCTTCAATTAAATTGAGACTATGATACCTGTAAAAGTCAAACCTGAGCAACTATAGACTTTGGAAGTCATTATAATGCTTACCACATTTAAATTATATTTGAAAGAAATCACTTCTATTAATAAAATAAGGATAATGAACATTTATAAAATAGTATCATCTACCTCAGCAAAGAAAGTGTTAAAGAATTGGTCCTGAGGGTGACTTTAGAGTTTCTGCAGTGTTGTCATGCTACGGTGCTCAGCGGCCAACTTCAGCTTGTTTTTATACAGAATCTCAGGTGACTTTGAAATAAGGCATAGACTTCTTTCACTTCCAGCTATGTACGTCCCCTTCTCTATCCTTCATTGTTTGACAATGATCCCAGTAATTATGGTAACATTCTTTTGTGGGTTTGTTTACCTGGTATCAGGATGCTGGCTGCACATGAAGTTTTTATTTACTAGAATTATTGATACCTGTGTTTATCTTCTGAATTATGAAGCAACTACATGGACACAATGCATCCATTAAATGAGGCAGTGGGTTTTCATCCACCTAATTTATAATTGGTTTCACAAAGTTATCTGGTCTGGTGATCCATCTTTGCAGCAGGTTTTACAGTCACTTTAGCACAAATTTAATTCTTCTCCTTGTGTGTGTCTCCTAACTTTATTTATGGAAAGTGAATGGCAAGAGAAAGAATTCCTCTCCTTCTCTCACATGTTTTAAGTGCACTGTGTTTACAAAGATAAATTATCTGTTGTGGCAACTTTCAGCTTTCATTCTTACACATGGTCAGGTACAGGAATGCAGATTTTATATCTAAGCTTTAGAACTATGAGTCCATTGGGACCTTTGGAACAAATTAATTTTCAGGAACTCTTTCATGGTGTAAACTGCAAACGAATGCAAGGATTCATGCATTCTAGTTTCTTCTCTGCTGCCACAAGACAAATTCAGTAACGTTATACCAAATTATCAGTCACTTGTGTAAAAAATTATTGCCTGGTGTTTTTTCTTAATATTTAGCTATTTTGAGGTTTTAATAGCAGCTTACTTGTGCAGTAATATCCCAGCCATCTTCCAAACAAACCATAACAGAAGAACCATTTTCCAGGAGCTCAGAGATGATCACACCCAATTGCATTATCCTGTGAAGCTATAAAGTATTACAAATAAGTAACATATCAAGTATAAGATAATTTTCTAGATATTATCAACATAGAATCTTTTCATATTTAATATTAAAATATGAATTCTGAAATCTACATATAGCACAAAGATGTAAAACGTAACAGTCTCAGGATTTTCATCTGACCTACAACAAAACTAAGCAAAGTTTTGAAGACAGGAACTTTAACTATTAAAACCAATGAGTACTGTAATAAAATAGCTGTCATAAAAAGGAGAATGGGAACAACACAGTTGACAGATTTATTGTAGACAAATTCCATCCCGGGCTTAACACTAAAATCATTTCCTGTGAAATGTTAAAGTTCCATAAATTCACTAAGTACTTTGATGGGAGAACCAATGTAAGATATTCAGAAGATAACATTTTCAATGCTCAATCTCATGGAAGGCAGAAAATAAATTATAATTATTATTATGATTATTACCATTATCATTATCATTACCACCACCTAAAACCAACACAGAAAAATCCTATTTCTAAAATCTGGAAATAGTTTAGATAGATTAAACAGTATTTCTTATACTTTGCTTTTGGGCAGACTGGCTGAAACACACGGAAAGAGGACACATGGATTATTTGCATTCTAATATTCAGTATGCAGTGACACTAAAATTTCTTGAGCCGCAAAGCTTAGTTAATTAAGGGTTATTGACTTGAATGAGTGATTCAAACATGATAAGTATAAGCAGTCTAAAAAATTTATGTGAATTTGAGCAATTTTATCTTACTGTGAGACTTCACATTGTTATTACTAAAAGGAAAGTCTGTATGATATTCCTAACATATTTGTCATACTATGACAGCATTCTTGGTAAACAACATAATACACAATATGCAAGCAATTCAGTTTTTTACAGTAGAATGAAACTGCTCTTTGCAGAGCACTGAACACAATCCAACCAATAGCAGCAGCAGGAAAGATGAAAGCCTGAAAGAAGGGAGAAAGAAATATAGGAAAACAAATAAGCAAAAGATGGCAAGAGACATGTAAGATCACGTATGCAAGGAAAAAAGTGCAGAAAGTACAGAAGGCAGAGGGAAGTGACTCAGGGAAAACAAAATTGAATTGGGGAAGGTAAGAGGAAAAAAGATGAACCAAACAACAGTTAAACCCTAGAAAAGTCATCCCTGTTTAGGGCAGTCTGATTTTTTAACTCTTAAAGAAACCCCCAATCCTATGAATATTACCATGGAAATTGTGATGGAAAGCACTTAACCCCTCTGAACATTCACATTACTTAGAAAACAGAAGAAACTAATTTTCCTGTAATTTTTAATAGGAAAAGATTGAGAAGAGCAGCACTTTTAAAACCAAGCAGTTTGTTCATTGTTCTGTACTTTCTTGGGTAGTAGAATAGAAAAAAGGCTGGGTTTTTTTTTCCATCCTTAACGAAGAAATTGATATACAATCTGGTTATTCAGATTCAATACAAAAAAATGCAAAATACTACTTTTATAGTTTGTATTCAGAAGATAGGGCAGCACTTCAAATTTCTTCTTATGTATTCACATCCTTATAAAGAAATATTTAGCCTATTCAGTGTTAAAATCAATACTGTGTAACTTCTATTACCCGGGAGAGGAAAGCTTAACTCAATAAAAACACATTTCCAAGATGAGAGATCTATGTCCTTTCACAGGAATAGTAGAAAATGTGTCAAATCAGTCATAAATTAACTATCACATAAGTCACGTACAACCTGATTTAAATCACAGAAATGTGGTTTAAGCGTCACACAGCTAGTGCATGACATTGTGATCTAGTCCTGAGCAAAGAGTGGAACATGGTTACTCTTCCTCTCAAATATGCCAAAAGACAGTTAACTCCAGTGTTATAATATCCCCTTGGTCTCTGTGCTGCTATTTTGTTTATTTCATCAAAGTGACATTCAGTTCATTCATCTACACTTATCAACTTGCTCAACTACTCTGTGACTGGAAACGTTCACATGATGAAGGAGTGAAGTCTTCATGCTTTTCCCACTTCTCCCTTTCCTGAACAACGTGGTGGCCAGACCAACAATGACCAGGTCCTGTGTTCTCTAAGGAGTGATCACACCTCAAGGGAAGAGGCTAAGCCACTCCTCGCACTGTAGCACATTTCAACCAGGAGTACATTTTCTGATGCGTAATTACTGAAATGACTATGTTACATATATTTCCTCCTTAAGAAATCAGCGTAAGAGTCTATTCTGTTTACTATGATTAATTGCACTTGAGAAGAATTTGCTCAGCGGAGGATTCCAAACATAACATGCAACTGTTAAAAAACATTCGCTATAATTAAAATGGTTTTAGATTTACAAAGAGGTGACTTTCCCACATCCTTCTTAATTTGAATCTTGCAAAGTTACTTCCAGTCTTGCTTTCATTTGGTTAATCTTTATGTAACAGAATACGGGATAGGGAAGTAAAGGAACCGATTCAGAGAGAACAGATTAATACACACACAATCCCCTCGCCCCTGCAAACATTTCCACATATCCCACAACAGATAACAGATTCTAGCTTATTTGTTACTTGTGCATATGCAAATTCAGGGTGGGAACACATCTGAAGAGTAGAATTTCAGTTTTAAAATCAAAAGGCTCATTTATTGTTCTATACTTTGTCCTGATTTTTAACATATATAAAATAAGAAAAAACAGTTAAAACCAAACCCATAAATTTATATAGGCAGAAAAAATGGTCATCTCTACTTGTGTACGTGTTCCATGTTATAAACCATATATTATGTTATAAAAAAATACCCCCACAGTTGTAAATGTTATGATTGTATTAAAATAATAATGCTTATGTAATGACAGAATTGATGGTATGCAAAACAATTACAGTGAACAAAGAAGAACAGCTGGTTAGAACACAATAGTTCTCTGTCAGAACAGCCTGAAATTTATTTTGTCTAAGCAATACCGCTTATGGGTTATTAGAAGTACCTGTCACATAAATTACCTGTGGGAACCACTCTGACTCCCCAAGTGCTTTAAGGAATGTTGCCTCAGAATCCGTAGGAATAGTGCTGGGAACACAAGCTCTCATCAGCTTTTTAAAGCTTGCCTTTGTCTGTCGGATGTCACTGAATTCAACAGGAACAAATTCACAATTCAAGGCAAAATCAAGTTTGAATCCCTGAGTGAAAAGAACAACAGTAGATGTAATTTAAAAGGGAAGCATGTTTTTCACTGACAGTCTCATCAAATCTCACTGTCTTGCCTGCTTTATTGCTAAATATTTCAATTCCTAATTAAAAATCTGTTCAGTTAAACACTTGCTCAGGATAATAAAAATCCTTACAACACTTGCAAAATATACCATCTACTACTCATAACAGCAGAATGTATTGCATGGCAGTCCTATTTTTAATAATAATAATAATAACAGAAATAATAGTTATAATAGCAATAGTTATAGTTATAATAGGAATAACCACTCAAAGCTGAGTGATAAGTCTGTTGAGTTCTTTATACACAATATAATGTGCTTCCTTTAGGATTTTTACAGCAAATTAACAATAAATAAATAAAAATTAAAATAACTGCATCGATGACATACCAACAGTGCAGGACAGATTCCAGTAGTTCAATAAAGCAGAAAAAAATTAACCCCCAAATCTAAAAAGAACCCCCAAAACTGTAAACTAGCTGACTCATCTAAGCAGTCACTGCACACTGAGACAGTTGTATGTCTAAAGTAGCTTATTAAGCACAGAAGAGACCTGATATAATAATACCTGATATAATTTCAAAGAGGTTTTCCTAGCAGAACTCTCAATGTTTCATTTTACTTACGGCATTTAGAAAATGAGCAATGCGAGAGGAGGACTGAATTAAGAGATCAATACAGCAGCCTTCCAGTACCTACAGAAAAGCTGGGGAGGGGCTCTTTGTCAGGCAGTGCAGTGGTAGGATGTGGGGTAATGGTTTTAAATTGAAAGAGGGCAGATTGAGATCAGATATTAGGAAGAAATTCTTTACTGTGAGGGTGGAGACGCACTGGAACAGGTTGCCTAGAGAAGCTGTGGATGCCCCATCCCTGGAAGTGTTCAAGACCAGGTTGGATGGGGCTTTGAGCACCCTGGTCTAGTGGAAGGTGTCCCTGCCTGTGGCAGAGGTGCTGGAATTAGATGATCTTTAAGGTCACTTCCAACCCAAACCATTATCTGATCAAGTTAGCTAACTGAAAAAAAAAAGAACTATGATGAAAAGTATAATATGGAGAACGTTATTAGGAAAAACAATTCTTATATATGAAGCATCACTGAAGATCTTCACAGCAATCTTTTTCAGTTTTCTTCAGAAATTGCTCTTTCATGGAATTAAACTTGGACTGCAAATAATCTTCATTAAGATGCTAGGCCATAGGATGGCCAAGTGAAATGTAGGAAAGTGAAAGCCCAGATTTAGTTATGTTTATATTTTGGCTCAACTACCAAACTTGTACCTAGAATGCCAGATTGTAAGAATGTATGATAAAAGGAATTGAGAAAAGTAGCACAATTTCCTTAAAATATATGTTTCTGTTTGCATCATCAATTTATGTGACATGATATTTAGCAGAATAAATCATGTCCTTATAGGAATCAACATGCTCTGCCAAGGCTTTTATAAAGCCAGCAAATTCCAAGTTAGCAAGATGCTAACAAGAGCTATGAAAATACTTCACAATCAAAAATCAACAAGATTTCTTTCTACAAAACCAGAAGTCAAATTGATCTTATAGACTAGATACAAATCAAGGACAGTAGGCTTGAAACAATCACTTAATCACTATGTAATTTTAGCTTTGCATTTGCTAACACAATACGCTTTTCCTTAGAAATGCCCAGAGATGACGCACCTTCTGCAAAATTGTATTATTAAACAAAACAAAAAAAAAAGTGAAAAATCCATAAAATCTAAACCAGCAAGGAAAGAATCCAGCATAATGTAAGGATCCTCAAAGTATAGATTTTTAAACAATTTCCAAATTATATACATCCTACTGGACTTCAGACTATTACATGTGGATTTTGTCCAATACTTATTTGTACATCCAACAGTCAGCTCTTTTCATATTCTGCATAATACTACACACCTGTATGGTAATAGATTCAAAATGCTTTAATCTGTACCAAGCACTAACATATTATCCCCACCCAGTTTGTGACTGCTGATACATTTAATGACTTCCATATTTTTCCCAAGTGGTCTAAAGGGTCACTTCAAAGCAGCAGACTAAAGATGTTTCTACTACATATCTTTAGATGCATGGTTGAACTCTTCACTTAACATTCATTAATAAATCAAACAAATAAAAATGCAATTGTTACTATTGGATCATGGCAATTTAATTCTATGTAATCATTTCTCTCACGTTACTCTCCCTATATTCTTTTTCATCGAAGTGTCTCCTTTGCCAGAGACTCCAGGGGCTTACAGTTATAAAGGAAAACTTAAAGATGAAAAATTGATATGAATAGAACTGTTTGAAAACTTTGGGAAGAATCTTTCGGAAACTCCAGAAAAGCAAATGAAAATGCCAACTCAATAAAACTAAAAAATTTTGCAGGAAAATAAACAGTTTTCTTACTGTTGACTACTCCGTGCACCAACATGTAATTAAGAAACCAAAAGGAAAATGAATTGGTAAACAATTATAAAAGACAAAGTAAAAATTGAGTATGAAATAACATCTGATGACACCTGATACATAACCATAATTTGGAAATGCAACTGAAAATACAAATAGGATACAAAAGAACATTTGAAATTACAAAGAAAAGTCAAAATAGAAACAAAATTTGAAAAGAATTTTGATTCATCATTCTGATACAGCATGACTCTTTCATCTCCTGAATTAACATAATTTCAGAGAGACTTGAATACTGATGTATTTTCCTACTACCAATAAATGCTTTTGCAAGTTATATATTCAAAAAAATACATAATATTTCATGTATGCTCACATTTGGAATAAGAAGGTAGAAAACAACTGATTTTTCATTCTTTGAATGCAGAGATTTAAAAAAAAAATAATCTGCAAACATTTTCTGAAAAGAAAAGTGTAAAACTACCAAGAATTCACGTAGAGAATACCTGTTTCTTAAACAACTGCATCTAAAATAATAAAATCTATCCAATAAGGTGTATGAAACTGTAGACATAATGGTTCTCTTCAGGTAATCAAATCGGGATGGACAGACTTCTGGGTTAGCCTTACTTACATCAGTTTGGCTTCAACTGAGTTTAAGGGCTGCCCACGGTAATGAAGGTTTTCTCCTCTGGTAATCACTTTTCCTGACTAACAACATTCCATTTGCTTCATAACACATTTCAACACATCAGGAAAAATAAAACTGCACTTTAAATGACCAAATAAGTCTGTTTCACGCTTCCCAAACTAGAAATCACTGAGATGACGACTCAGCTGAACTTTAGATGAGTCGTCAGCAGAATCAGAATACAGTAGTATGTATCTAGGTGCAATTAAGTGTGACTCTGAAAGCATGAACTTACACACACAGACCTCCAGCACTTCCCTCGGAATAGCTCCCAACAGCCTCTACAAGGGCAGCAAGCTCCACTGCTGCCACACCAGCCCCACTCCATTTGCCTACAGTCCCACCGTGCATCACTATCCCACACTGAGCAGAGCCAAACGCTGCTGCCCGCGCTCCCTGCAAAGCCAATGCAGGGAGACAGTTGAGACAGCAAAGACATGGTGACTTCTGCATGTGAAGGCTTTGCTGGATGCTCTGTTGCCTAGAAATGTATTTCCTTCCTAGCCAAGTCTTTCCCAATTTGAACACTCTTACCTTGTACAAAAGCAATTCCATTCCTCTAGTCATGTCACCCAACTTTGTATGCCTTAGCTCTACCACACATCAGCATTTCACCAGAAGTGACAAACAGGGCTCTACTCACAGAGTTTCCATGAGTTTGAGCCTGATCTTCAACTGCCCTTTAAGATAATTTCATATGATTTTACTTACGTTAACTTTGTTGTATTATACAACCACAGAGCTTAATTTTCACCCCCCCCCCCCCACTGAGTTATACTCATTAATTGTTCTTCTGTGTATAGGAATAATCCTCATAAGAGTTTACACCTTTAGGAGAGTTATCGATCTGCCTTACCTAGGATATTATTTATTGTTTTTTAAAAACATTAGTGTTATTAAACTCAAGCCATATAAAAACTATGTTAGGAAAAAGAATTTCCATTACCCGTAGCTGAGATTTTTCTCCAAATATATAGAGGGCTGCTTGCCGTCTCAAAAGCTGACTTTGCAGAAAAGTGCTGCTACTGTAGGAAGTGGTGTTATCTTTCCCTGCAAGTCTTGCACCAACATCAATGAATGGAGTTTGAGTGTTGATAAATCGGTTGCTTGAACGAAGACTCGCCCATACACCTTCATAAAGATGAGAAATATTTAAAACCCTCTTTGTTTGAGGCACTGGAGATCATAATTATTAAGGCATATGCTAAGACATTATTTAGAAAGTAGAGTGTTTAAACATGTCATTTGCATCCCTCATAGGACATAATTAACAGCACGTACTGGAAAGAAATATTTCCATAACAAAAATTGTCAAAAGCATCCTACTGCAATGTCATTTAACCTAAGATACTAATCAAACTCTGCACAGCACTTTCTATTGTAGAGAAAATGGTTGCTATGATATCAGTAATACAATGATAAAATGAATCCCGACTTGCAAGTTTTTAACATCCATTTAAGTATATGGAAATGAAATTGCTAGTGGTGTTCTTTTCAGAAGTACGGACAAAAATTTGATGTATTTCCTTGTCAAAGGAATATTATTTCGGAATATTATATAATTACCTTCTTCAAAAATCTAAACAGTATCACTTAAAATTCTGATACCTAGAATTCTTGTGATCCTTTTGCCCGACACAATGTAATAGCATCAACCACGTCGTATTATAATGAAAATGTGTATAAGGATGATCAATTCAAATATTACATTGCAGAATAAAGCATTCCATATTTACTCTTGAAATGCCATGATTAAAATGCAGAAAAACATAAATTTTAGTTTTTAATTATCCATGTCTAATGGACAATTAGAAATGAAAATGAATTTAAAAAGTATTTTTTTTAATCATGTGTTTCATGACTATATTCTAGCAGATGTGACTACTGTACAGTTGTGTGAGTAGAGAGAAGAATGCCTAGAAGATCACAGTCTTGCAGTTTTAATCTGGCAGTAAGATCACCATTAATCTGGCAGGAGGGCATGGTACAGAAACCCCAAAGCTAGCAATAACATGAGCTTGCAACAGTGCAGTGTGACGTGGAACCACAGACTTGCATCTGAAAGCAGCACAGCAATATTTGAATGGTGTTGTACCAACCTAATAACCTCTGCCTCGCAACAGCATTTTTAGTTTGCATATTGTGCCTTGCTGATGCAGCTATATTGTCATTTCCAGAGGAGGAAATTCCTACAGCACACAGATGTGCTCTGATCTAATCACGCTTGAGTAAGTTTTGTGCTTTCAACGTAAGATAAAGTAGTGATAAACCAAACTGCCAAGGCCTGTTTAGCACCAGCAAAAGAAAAGACAAATAGTAAATATTTTTCTGTTTCTTGTGCCCGAGTTAACAACAATGATTTTGTGAGACTGTTTTTCTGTGTCCAATGTGAGGTATGTGAAAGGTACTTGATTTTCAGAGTATAAATAGCACTACTTGAAAATCAAATCCCTTAAAGTACACTAAATTTGGCGTTCAAATGGCAGTGTGAAATTCTTTAACCCAATATGCAGTAAATCAGATTATCAGAAGAGACTCTTGTCCATAAATCTGCAAAGCAAGATATCAAAAAGAGGCACCAGAAATACCTCGTATTGTAGAAATTTAGATATATAGTACCAAAAAACCCCTCAAACCCCTTTAGTAAAATCCAGTAATATGCATAGTTAACATTTCTTGCATAGAAGAAAAAAGCTGCAGATAACAGTAAAATTCCACTGAGATATCTCAACCAGCAAAATAATTTTATTCTATTTTTTAGAAGCAGGATTATGTTTCTATTAAAGAATAATTCTGTACAGTAATCCTCAACAGGGACTCGTCTGTACAGTTTAGCTTGTCTGCCTTTCTGGCTGCTTGCCTTAGATGTGAGCAAACAAATAGGAGTAACTGAGAATGGTTGGCTAGGAACTTATGAATTGGTAACAATTCTGAAGTCTCCACTTCAAAGACAGCCAGTTTTATAAAATACCTCACATAGTAAAGTAGTATGTTTCGTATAAACTTTTGTTCTGCAGCTGAACTACTAGAGATGAAATAATAAAGACTTTAGCAAGCAGAAATCACAGCACTTAATAAAGAGAAATAATTTCTTTTTCAGTTGGTATGAAAACCATTAGCTCCAACACAGACAACTGTCCCCAAACATGATATATACAAAAATACACAGTCACACTTCATAACATTTTACAATTGCAGGCCATCATTAGTGCCTGTAGGACATCAAAAGCAACAGAACTGCTTACAAATACATGCAGATGAACATGTTTACCAGCGATGGATAACAGTGATTAAAAGACACAATTATATTTCTATTCTAATTTTGCCTAGTATTTTTTTGGCTTATTTTTTTGTTAGCAGTATCTAGCTTTTATTATTTGGCATATATAATATTATTATGACTTTTTAATTTAGCAGATATAAATTTTTCATTAACATTAACGATAATTTTGGAAAGACAGTTCGTTGACTAGGTAACAGTATTTCTTAGGTATTTTACTAAAGCAGTAGGAATACTAAATACTCTTTTGCAGAATTAATTTACTGCTGTTCAAAATTTTCACACAGAAATTTTTCTACATATCACTTTGCATTAGATCATAACATTACTAATGAATAACATGGTGAAGTGTGTGACTAATCACTGTCACTGCATCATATGTTCAGTGGCCAAAAAACCCCAAAACAACACAACACAACTGCACTGAACTAAAAAACCAAAATTTTGTTAATGCAGAATCAAGACTGTCAGTATCACTTTAGCATGTATTAAGATACTGGAGTAGTTATGGAGATGGTAGAAAAGAATGTGGTTTCAGGACACAGAATACAGTACCTTGATGGACTCTTCCCTTAGTTGCTGATTTGGAATTTGAATGAGTGAAACATTTATCTCTGTACCCAAGCACTGGTAGATAACAGTTAAGACAAAAGGAGGAGGAATGGAATGCACATTGCAGCGAGACACATTGCAGGAGAAAAGAAAAGGGTTACTTATTAATTTCCAAAGATCTAGTATATATTGAATTTCTTTACAGTACATGATTTATCAGACAGCACAAATCTTAGTCATCACAAGACAAAACATCAATCAAGCCAGAAAACCAATATAAAATGGGAAGGAAGTATCCATTTATCAAAAAGGAGTAATTTTCATTGTCATTGCAATAGTTTCAAACATGTAGCACAGCCATCATGTGTTTTTCCATAATTATAATACCAAAGGAAATGTAATGATTAAATCATTCTGCTGAATACTTTATTGAAAGCTTCTATGCTGCTGATAGTTAGCTTACTTAAAAATCCCAAACCTTAGTGCTTTTTAAAAAAACTGTTTTACTCTATTTTAGGTACATAATTTGATGGACCTCAAAACCAAATCAGAGTGCAAGAAGTTTGTTCTGTGTACCTACAAACATTTTTAAAGGACTCTGTACACAAAGTCCTTTAAATTTAGAAAACATGTAATATCTATCATATAAAAAGATTTCCTCCCCCCTTGCAAAAATGCTCATTTTGAGTGGGAGCCTTATATGCTTATCAGAAGGTGTATTTTTGGCTCAAAAGCCACATCAACACAAGCAACCTCTTTTTATACAAATATTCTATGAAAACACACTTGAAAGTATTATCTCCTGCTTTTAAAACAATGCCTGAGTTGAGTCTGTATTTATTAATTATAAACTTCCTACTGTTTTTCCAACAGCAGCAAAACACACTGAGAAAACATTTTATTCTGTTAAATTACACACAACAATGCCAGCCAAGAAGTGCTGTTCTGTAGAACCACGCTATACTTAAAAGTAATATAAGCAGAAAAGGTATGTATTTTGAGTAAACTTACAATTCTTATGAAAGATATCACCCAAGGTATTGCCAAAAAAAAATGTCCAATAATGTAAGTATTTGGCCAAATATTTCAGATCAGAAACAACTTAACTGGGCTTTAGGCAACTACTTTGTTACAATGTTCCAGACAAAGTAAAAAACTGTACCTGACACGGACACAAATATTCAGGACAATTGATGAGTATTAAGAACAACGATGACTTTAAAAAATGAGAAATACTATTCAAGCACTGGCTGATATTTTAACTTAAATTCTAAAAGGATTTGTATTAAAAATACACTGTCTGGCACAAAAAATAGAAAATGTCATTTTCAATTGGTGTATCATAGCTGAACCTGGCTTTTGAGCCCTGGTACGTGTGAGAATGAAAACAAGGAAAAAAAAGAGGGATCCAGAATTAAAACCACAAAAATACTGCTATTGTATTTTGTACAGTGTAGTGCATAATCCATAGCTGCTTGCTATGAGAAAGTAGCTAGCTAACCCCATTGCCTTTTTTTTTTCCTTTTTATGTTGTGTTTTTTTTTTCTTTTTGAATTATTCTTAGGAACATGAAGGAGCGAGAAATCACAATTTTTAGACTGCTTGAATAAATTAAGTCTGTTTTTTCAGCTGACCAAACCCCTGTATTTCTGGTCCTGCATACAGTCTTGTGACACTACTTCACACGTGAAATATAACTAGCTGTGCAAAAGTAGTAAAAAGCTTTGCAATGATAAATCACATGAATCAATCTGAGAATAACAATTTTAGAGATTCTATATACTTTGTGTATTTTAGAATTTCTTCTAAAAGAATTCTGTTAGCTAATCTAAAAACCCTGGTGTTTACTTCTCTGCAGGGAGATATTCCCTTTCCCTGTTCTCTCTTAGCCTGTCAACTTCTCACCTTCACTAGGGCTCCCATTGTACTTGT
>NW_009649851.1:337434-342228 GCF_000708025.1 Charadrius vociferus | reverse complement strand
CAGATACCGGGCTGTAATTACACCTTTCAGATATATAGAGCAGGTGTGGCATCGATCCAGCAAGACACAAGATAACTTCTCTGCCCTCTTCCCGATTACTGCTGAAATTTAGCCAAGAGACTTCAACATCCAACAAAACAACATGTCTGCCAGCTAATACTGCCTCGAGACTCCTCTTTTCTTCACTAAGGAGTAACAAATTCATCCCATCACACTTACTACAAACTCTAACCCCAGAAACCAGCAATAGTTATTTCAGTAATCCTTTTATCTTCAAAAGACAACGTCCACACAGCCAACCAGCAAGCTTTCCCTTACTTATCTGGAGCACCTTCACTGCCCCTCAGCACCACTTTGCTGTTGGCACTTTTGTCCCAACACAAGAGGATGGAATACAACCAAATGTCTGCTGTCAGCTACCCAGCATTCTCACTATTTCAGTACATAGGCAAGCTGGGCACAGTCACCAATTTATCTAACAATTCCAGACCCTATGAACTCCTGTTCTCTTAGGTCCCTAGCCATTTTACTTATCCAATTAAAATCACTATGTTTTTTCATCTCCACGTACTACAAAAACAAGGCAGTGAGCATAAACAGAACTTTTAGATATAAAATGTGCATATACTATGATTAATGAAAATGCACGGAACGTTCCATTCTTCAGTGATCACCATTTAACTGCCCTTCCTCTCTTCCCTTCTGCTACAATTCTCACATAACTTCTCTACACAGCTCTGAGCATCTTCCTTTCTTCTTTCATTTCTCCCTCTCTCCTGCCTTCTTCCTTCCTGCATTTCTCTAATGTCTCTTGGAAGTTTTTCTTTAAAAAATTGTTTTATTCTTCCCCATATGAAGCTACAGTTTTTCTATCACACAACAATTTAGGTTGGAAAGGACCTCAGCAGGTCAAAGTAGATCTAACTAATTTTAGATGAGGTATCTTACAGCCATTCTCACTCCCACCTCTGAAAATCTGAGCTGCATTTGCTGCAAAATAGTTAATGCACTGCTCACAAAGCTGGAAGGAGTCAAAAAGGAAGAGAAGCAACTTTTAGATGCTTAGAAATAATTGTAAAAGCAGCCTCCACGCCTAAAAGGTAATAAACAAAACACAAAATGCTCCTGTTTGGGAAACAGATTAATCCCTATCCTAACAAACATGTAATTAAGGAATTTGATGCACTAATTTATGTGTGTATTTCACGTAGAAAATCATAACAATTTAATCGTACTAGAAGAACAAAGTAGTTGGAATCCACTTCACAGAATGAAAGCCTCTTGTAGACAGCGATGAGCCCTTGTACCTAAGAACACTATTTCCAAAGAACACACTTTATCTCCCTACTTATTACAGCTTGGCCACATAAATCCCTCCTTTACCTAGATTAAAATTAACTTTACGAAGCATCAGCTAATCTTCAGCCAAATGCCAGAATGATCTGTAATTGGAGACTCTAAAGTGCATTCAATCCTAATATAAAGTATGCATTTTCAGGCCATATATTTCAGATGAATGAAAAATATGGATGAATCACAAAGTATTTAGATACAGAATTCCTAATTGAGTGCTTAGTTTTCTACTAATTTCCAACACAAACCAAACTTTATTTCAATGGTAAGTAAAGGACTTAAACAGAAATAAAGTAATTGAATACTGTTACAGACTGAGGCTAATCTGTAATTTCTGTTTTGTTGTTCCACAGAGTAATGAATCGGTAAGCAGTGTAATTATTTTTATTTCACTAACATTTTGTTAGCATTTATTATTTCAAGTAATAGACTTTGAGCTAGTCTTACTAACCTCCTCGAGCAAAGCTATTGGATAGATTTACATCCAAATGTCCTGGCACTACCTGCTTAAACACAGTAGACATTCTTGAAGCCCTCCTTTCAGTGCCTAAAGTCAGCCAAAAAAAGAATACAAGATTAAAAAACTACAGAGTTACTCAGAGTAACGCTTAACATAACTGATAAAAATGACCTTTTTCACACAATACAGCTATTTCTTGCCAATTTTGTACTTCAGATTTATTTTTTTGACACATATACATTTGCAACAGTATGGAGATGTTAGATACAGCTAAGCAATCAACATATTTTACAATAAATGAAGCAAAGCATGCACACTTTGGGAATGGTGTTATTTTACAAGAAAAGCCACTGTTTGGCTATATTACCACCAAGTGAGTAAGACAAGACAGACACAATTTCAAGTCGCATACTCCTCTTTCTAAGACACTGGGGTTACCTTCACATAAACTTTACCAGGTTTCATCACAAAATAACTGAAATAAAACATGGATTCATTCCTTCGTGATTCCACATATGCATAACTCAGTGTATTTTGTTGCATTTGATATAGAAAAACTCTGGAAAGATTGGGCATCTTGATATTCTGGGGAACTTAATTGTATTTCAGAATTGTAATAAACTACCAATGCCTCAAGAATGGCCCATCATACTCAAGAGAATTTCATCAAATGCTATGACCCACAGGTGAATAATCATTTCCTGTCAGACTAAGAATACTGAAAAATATTTTGGGAAAGATTATAAACATCCTTTATATACGGAAAACACACTCACTGAAAATAAGAGTGAATAAGCTATCTGGAAAGCACAACAACAAAGGAACAACAGAATTGATATGGCACAAACTGAACTAACATCAAATCAGAGAAAACTCACTTCTCAACTTAACCGTAGAAAAGCACTATATAAACCAATTTTACCTGGAGACAGAGCAATTGTTGGTCTAACAGTGAGAGTATTACTGCCATTCATTTTGCAGTGGACGGATATCACATTCAGCAAGGCCTGCAGGTATTTTTCCTGTTCTATACTGCTTGAAGATTCTAAAGAGGCAGGAGCTAGTCACAAGAAGAACAGAATACATTAAAATACAAGTACATTTATAAATACAAAGAACAGCAAAATAAAAAGCTTATTACGTAAAGCACAGCATTGAAAATGTTTATCTACAAAAGGTTCAAAAAGCCATTCCTTTGATGAAAAAGAATGCTCAGATGTTCATCGCCTTTTTCAAATGCCAAACAAAATTTTTTGAATTCCAGTTTATTGCAGCCACCTCTGGACACACTACAGGACAAAAATGTCATAGCTGCTTAAACCAGGATTTGGTATCTTGAGCACAAGAGACAAGTTTTGGAATAAGATATAGAGAGAGTCAAAGAATTTGATTGAGCACATTTTGACAAACCACAAGGGTAATTTATAAATAGTTTTCTCCAGTGATGATCCAATCAGATTCTATGCTGGAAACTAATAGACAGTAACCTAATTAGCTGGAGGTGGCAAACAAAATTTCAAGACAGCCCTGTTAAAATTAGTATCTACATAGCCCTGTTAAAATTAGTGTCTGAATTGGAAGTACAATTAGGAAGTGATTAGAAAAATGTATGTGCAGGAAACATCATGCTGTTTCTGTCTGACAAAGGGGAACAAGCCTGAGGAAAAACATTATTTTCTCTTCAACTCTTAAGCAGGGTTTACACATCCTGAAATCCACTTGAACGATCTCTGGGTCTCCTAGTCCTTGAACCAATGCCACAAGAAGTCAATTTAGGTCTTAACAATTTAGTTAAATGAAAGGAGATGAAATGTCTAAATGAAAGGATAACGTCCTCACCATTTGCACTCACAAAGTTTTATTTTGTGAAGAGTATTGTGTATGTTTTAGGGAAGAGACTCAGGAGACAAATAGTTTGACTTATATGAAAGTCTGTTACTGAACTGGGCAGATATCTGAATTGAAGATCGAGGGCAATAATGTCCTTGTGAAAGATGGAAAATTTGCCCTTCATCCTTACCACCAATCATCCCCTCACACAGTGCTTAACAGAAGTACAAAGGGGTGAAAGACTACTGGTGACTCAAAGAATGAACCCATTACAGCTGAACAGGGACTTCTATAAAATGACTGATCTTTTACGTGCTGTATCATACAGGAAGGCCATCACAACAGCATAGATTTAAACAAAAGATGGGGATGGGGACCCTGGTAGCAATTTTATAAATCCCAGGAAATAAATGCATTGCTTAGTAATGCAATAAGATTGCCTCAGCTGCTAATATGTGCTCTATATGCCTGGTTGCAGATTGCTCCATCTTTATCTTATAACAGGTTCTACTATAGTCAGTAATCCAGCCTCTATCAAGATAACAGTTTTCTTGGATAATGTTACTACGTACAAGAAACACAAATGGTCTTCCTACATGGCAGTTGACCAGTACTCTGCATAGGAAGGTATGCATCTGTCAACTTGAATTTAACTTAAGATGATCTTTGTCCTCTTAGTTTGCATCACAATATGTTTTTCAATAGAGACTTCCTTCACTGTACACAACTCCTACTGAGGCAAATACATGCACCTGTGTAAAAATATCTTTATTGATCAGTTTCTTCAAAAGTTTTCTTTCACCAAGCTTCAACTTCATTATGAATAAAATAAATATCCTATAAATAATTTTCATTTTCCTTGCAGTACCTTCCTGAGGAAAGCCTCCATTTTCTTCACATGTTAAAAGAAACAATAACTCCAGAAGCTAATGTCAGATACAGCTGCTGTCAATCAGATTCTCTGTTGCCTAATATACTGCTGGAAGTATGACAATGGCAATATAAAAGACTGTATAAAATTAAAAAAAGAATCACCTACAAAAGCAATGAGATTACACACAGGAAACATACTTTAATGGGTCAGGCTTTGAAGATCGTGTTTTGGAAGGCTCTCATACCCCCATGCATATAGAAATGATAGCTACTACAGA
>NW_009649851.1:246381-337384 GCF_000708025.1 Charadrius vociferus | reverse complement strand
TCAATTTATTCTATTTATATCAGGTTAAAGATGGCTGACCAGTATTTCAGCTAAGATAATTAGTATTAAATTGGTTTATAAGACTAACATTTGAATTACCACGCTTAGGATTCACACCATAAACCTGTGGAACAACTGGTGTAACTCATAGCTTTGGCAGCTGCTGTGTTAACTATTGGTAGTACTTCACTGATTCATTTCATGAATCTTTCCAACAAAAATGCATTATAAAAAACACGTTTCATTACCTTGCTCCTCACTCCAACTAAAAAACGCCCCCACAAAACACTGAAGAGACACACTGAATCAATGCTATAGCAATGAATATTCAGCAGATAATTAGTGATTCATGAATTAGTGTTAATAGCCAGTCCAGACAGTCTGATGTAAAAAATGTTTTCCTAATATCTCTGAAATGTTTGAGAGTTTTGTGAAGTTTGAAAATTTTGTGAATTTGATATACACAAAACTTCATATAGCTAAACATTATGTGTGATATAAACTGTTCTTTACAACTAAGAAAACTGTGGTTTTCATAATGATACTCTGTGAAGGAAAAATTCAGGACGATGCAGAAATTCTTTCAATCATGTAATCACCAAACTACTTTTACGTGAGTTGCACATATTTATACAGTATGCTTGCCACAGGTTTTGAAAAATTCTACTCGGCAGAGTGAAACCTTTTAATTGTGTTTTCGTCATTATTGTGGTGAAACGCAAACATAAACGGGACTGAGGAATTTCTTTGTTACCTTAATGTGTTCCTAGTACTCCAATTCCACCTCACATTTTCTTTTTCTCAAAAAAGAAAAATTATGGCCTAATTCTAGAATAATTTCTAAACAACTACCAGTTCAATTAAAGAGAATACTGACTTTTTTTCAGCAACATGCCAAATTCACACATGGCATGAAATTAACTCGGAAGAAACGATCTGCATAAGAGCTGGAAATCCAGGCAGTCACAAGAAGTATCCTAAACACTGCCTGTGAATGATGAAAGTCAGCTAATGTTCATTCCAAAATTAATGTTGCCCTAATGTTATATTCTTCTGAAAAATTAATTATTCTGACAAAACTTGTGCTGGCCCAATCTTGATCACACAAAGGAAGAGATTTACTTAGTGCAAAGACTCCAACTTAAACCTTTCAGGTCTATACTTTGTAAAAGAAAGATAAAATTTAAACTAGTATTACAATGAAAAACATGAAAAAATCCAACAGATAATGGTGTCTCTAATATTTTATATAATCATCTATTAAAAGGGACCATGTACACTCATTACATAAAACGGTGCAAAGGAAAAAGATAATTTAAGGGAAACGGGGGAAGTTTGCATTGCATTTGTCAGCTACCAGCTTTTACCGAAGACTTTTGGTACATATATAATCTCCATTCAAATTGTTCATTGACATTTTTTGAACCACTTGCATACCATTCAGGATCTGCTTCTTGACATACAATAATTAAACTGAACTAATATAATATCAGATAACCATTCATATTCTGAGACTTTAGATTAAATCGTATCACTGATTTCCTCTACAAAAAAGTATTTCTACATTTAATTACTGATACAGAAAGCCTCGCTGTAACAACTCACCTGTAGTATGGGTGTTTTGGGATTTGAAGAGGCCAACAACTCCTTTTCCATGAAAGCCCCCAGATCTAAGTAGAAGAGTACTGTTTTTAGTGTTCTTCCAACAGACAACTGGTAGGCGATTATGACGGTAACAGCGAGCAACTCTCTGCAGACTGCTGTCTTGAACAGACTGAGGTACTACCAGAAGCCCAGGATAACTGCATTGACAAAAAGGTGGAAAAAAATTGAACAACAATTAAAACTGCTGTCAAACTTTTAAACAATGAAAAAAAAATTCTAAAATTCCAAGCTGGATATACATCTTAACGAAAATACACCTCAACTGTTAAAACTACTTTTTTTATTTAGTAACTCTAATTTTCAGTCCAATCCTAGTAAATACATTAATTAGTAAAGAAAACTTAATTTTAAAAACTACTTTAATTACAAAAAATTTGTAAGACTATCACCACTAGTCTCTTTCCATTTAAGGTTGTATTTTATTTCATAGTATTTTTCTCCTTAGTATATCTCTATCATTATAATGAAGCCATATTTTTGAGCATGACAGAAAAGAGAATTTTGAGGCATGCAAATGATGCAGTAGTTTTGTTTTGACACTTGTGTATGAAATATGAGAATTCAAAGGAAAGAATGTTAGATTGCCTAAAGTATCACAACTAAAACAATAGTTTTTGGTTTATGTCAAAATACATTTAAACTTTACAGTCAGATTCCTTGGAACAGTGTATTTGAAACTGCGCTTTTGTGTACTTTTTAAAACACTACAATACATTGAGAGATTAGGAAATTCACTGACACAATACCTTTAAAAATAGAAAACCCAGCAACACTGTAGTTGTGTTCATGTCAGTGAAAAAAGGATTCAAGCATGATGAAAAGATTACTTTCTATCTCCTCAAGAAAAATTTCAATTTATGTGCCAATTTCATATGTTAAGAAGAAACTAAGACAAGAAGCAGGGAAAAGTTACTGCTTACTAAACAACTTTGTTCCTTTACAATATACACTGTTCCTGTAAATTCACTTCTTTGACACTTATTGAACTGCCCTCATACAAAATCAATGTACGTAATATTTACAGTCTACCTCTTAAAATACAGTAACCAAACTAATATGGCACTAGATAAGTATTTATATCCTGAGATTTGTAATCCACTAATATATTATCTTTTCCAAAAAATCCTTTAGAGTATTAAAAACTGGTGGGTTTAGGGGAGGAAAGAGCTGTCTGCATAATGTTCAAAGCATAAAAAAAAAATGTAGATTTAGTGCGTTCATCTGCATTGTAGTCTATGGTGATTGAACAAAATAAGTTATTAGTCTGCTATTCTAGATAAGTTGGAAAACAAGAAAAAAATCTAGTATTTTTCTTGTGTGCCCTTCTTCCATGAAGAACCGGCGATTTCATTATCCATAACGAAAGCAATGACTAGCCAAAACTGGCTTTAGAGAACACAAATACTCTTCTGATACGACTTGTGCAGATATGCTTTTGTATTAAAAAGAATTATTGCGGGTAGTGGTAGTAAACTCCATCAGCTTTCACAACAAAAAGGGAGTTAGTAACACTCGTGTTTAAACACAGCAGGCGACTTTCAGCACGTGACAAGCTTTTAAAGTAGTGTAGACAATTAGATTTTAAAACATATTTTTATTTGAACAAAATAGTTATGTATAGTTATTTTTGAGGCTTCCTTTTTTATTTAGGAATAGAATAGATTTTATATGCAAATATATTACATAAATGATTTCCATTACCAATACAGCAAGTTACAGAAACCATACCAAGTGAGTGAATTCTACCAGCTAACTTTATTGGCTAAGTCAGAAAGCTGAAAAATAGCCTAATGATTTAGACATCAGTGTAGAAAGTCAAGAGAGAGAAACTCCTTCAAAAGGCAATTCAGAATATCTAGCTCTGTCTCCTCCAAAAGCCCCAGGGGCACTCTCTTTCCATAGACTATAGAAAGAACCTAGGAAGGAAGACTTGTGTTGTCTGAGAGCTTCTGGGGCAGTTCTGAAAGCTCACTTCCAGCTACCACTGCTGGCAGTCTTTCCGAATCTGATGAATACATATGAAGCCACCAGAAGACAAATCTCTGAGTGGAATACAAATAGCTTCAAGGTCACTGGGTGAACACTCCTGCTGTAGACAAAAATTTTCTCAGAGTAAGTTGCTTAAACGAATACATCATGTGGTATGTGTGTTATATCATCTTTATTTTCAACCACTTGACCGAATTGGTAAACTCACCTCCTGCAAAGTGAATACATCCTGTTCAGTGCAGTTATTCTTAAGTATTCTGTTTTTGAGCGAGAAGAGTTACTACTGATGGTCCCAAGTCCCAAACGTTGATAGTCTCTGAAACAGGCTCTTTCTACTAATTGCTCCATTGTTGATTTTTCTGATGCTTTTAGGGTACCACTTGTGTGCAGCTCGCTGTCATCTGAAACTAAAGTTAAAAATCTTTGAGTTTGGGGAGGCCAGCAGTTACACAGAAAACAAAATATAAGTTTGTCTTGCTGTCAGGGATGAATGACAAGAACTAATACATACAAACCACAGTTTATAGAAATTTTAAGCAATAAGATAATATCTTAGTCAGGAAACCTGAATATATTGCAGTTACCTACTGCACTTGTGACTGGCATGGCTGACAACTCTCGCGCTAAAATTTTGGAAAAAGTTATCTCATGTATTCATTTGAACTGAAACAAGGCAGATAATCTTTCTTTCAAAAGTTTATGAAAATTGTTAAACCCACAACTGCTATACAAAGATGTACACAAGGCAGAATAATGAAAAATGTGCACATAAATTCACTAAACATCCAAGATAAAATGGACCTTGCAATTCTTTTAAATTATCTTCAAAAAAAGTAACAATCTTTTTAAAGCTTGGTGCAAATAAAAAAATATTTCTATGTCATAATTTCACGACAGATGACAGTTGGTTTCTTAATGCCTCAGTTTCAATGTCAAACAGCAGCCTTCTTCAGCTGCGCACGTCAACTGCACTTTTCAAAGCAGAAAAACTTTTAACCATGAGAGATAAAAACCATGTCACAAGTTTAAACTACACTGAAATTCAAGTCAAGCAAGGTCTTTGTACAAAACCTGCTACCTGCCTGTAACTGACACTTCCAACTATTTCCAAATAATTCTGAAAGCAGATTTACTGTTCACAGCATGCATCAGTTACTTGCTACCACCTCAAGCACTGAAATATGTGCTTTAAGAGGGGAAGTATTTCTTCATGACTGAGACGCTGAAAAGTACAGAAGGATTTAAATGTAAAACAGGACTTTATAAAACTGGAAATTAAAATTATCATCAAAAATAAAAATTAAGATACAATTAAAATTTTGCTGGCAGTAGACAACATTCAGAATTTACAGGAGTAGAACCCATATACTTTTTTTGGGGTGCATCTTAACATAAAAGTTAAATGAGTAATTTTATTGCCCCTGCAGCTCACCAAACAAAACTAACAATTCTCTATTTGAACACTGTGGATATCTCCTCTTTTTTCGGTGTTTTTATTTGTCATGGTAAGGAAGAAGTTACAAAACATTTACAAGTATAAAGTACATTAATGAGAAACAAGTTACATGAGTTTTAGACATAATTTTTTTTGGGGCACACAGAAATTTACTATTTAAGTTTTGAATGGAAAGCTGTAACTGACTGAGGTAAGATGAGGGTGCGTGTTTTGAGTTACTTTTTCTAAATGCATTTTTCTCTCGTGAAAACAGATATATTGGTGATCAGAGTTTGCAAAACATTTTTCTGTGCACAAAAAGCTAGAGATTATAAGAGCTCGTATCAGTACCCTTAACCTGAAGAGGGAGCTGCAGATGTTTTGCTGTCTCAAGTTTAAAATGGATTTATTTTAATTTGATTTTGAAAAGAGAAGGAATAATCCCTCTATTTCACTGTTCCTCAGATATGACTGTTTGTAAAAGTGGGTTTTACAGTCTCCTATTTTATGGAACGTGCCAGTATGATCACCTCCAAGAAACAGAATTTAATAGTGATGAGATTCTAAACTCTGAAAATAAAAAGATGGGGAGGAATTGGAAGGAAATTAAATGTTCATTAGCAACAACTAATAACTAGAGTACTGTGCCCGGTTTTAGGAAATCACACTGCAAGTTACATGCAGCCCAGCTACATAGGACTGAGAAAAGAAGAATGAAGATGATCTATCAAGACTAATAAACAAAGAACTGAAATAACTGCAGATATTTAATATCCAGAAAAGAACAGAGAAGAGAAATATTACAATAGTCCATAAATACATTAAGTACTGCAATCACAATGAAGGGAATTATCTCTTCTATATGTATATGGCGGGAAAATAAGAAGTGGAGGCTTTAAATTGTGGCAAGGAAATGTTTAGGCCTGAATATCAGGAAGTTGCTTGTTTTTCACCAGCATTAAGGATGGTTAAAGCATTAGTACAAATTGCCTAGAGTTGTGGAACCTTCATCCTTGAAAACTTCTAAGAAAAAGTCAGGTAAACATCTATGAGGAACAGATTAAGTATGTTGATCTTGCCTGGGGGCACAGAGATGTAGTAGATGATCTCTTGAAGTTCCTTCCAACCCTATCTTTAACATTTAGTTTTTAAGACAATGCATCATCTGCTGCAGATAGTTCCTATTTGCTTCATCATTGGTATAGCTGCATAGTTTCCTATGCTTCAGTTTTTGAGACTTGCAAACAAAAAGTCATTCACAACAATCAATATAAAAGAAATTGCAGTGATTAAATAGCAAATTTCCTAAGGCTATTTGTAGTCTCTCTGAAGCAAAGAGTTACTACTGTTGTCAGCTGACTATATCTGAGGTGTCAGTGCAGTGAGGAGAGAAAAACAAACTGTCAAGACTTTGATCACCTTACACATTCCCAGTCAAAACATCTGGAAAGCAGAAGGTAGGAAGCCTCACAATTTATATTTTTATATTTTGTTAGGGGAGGAAAAAAGTGACTAATGTTTATATAACACCTGTGTCCATGGAAAAATGCAGTTGATTTGTACATCAGCAATGCAAAAACTCTTAGATTTTTTTCATCATCAAGAGAAGTACAAATACACATGTATCACTGTGCTTAGCGTCTCTGGGTGAAGGACACAAAATCACCCAAAAATCACACAGGTGCAGCCTGCAGAATTGCTTCTGACTCCAAGAATCTGCAACATCAGAACGCATACTAACTCAGCACTTAAGGAAGATGCTGGAAATTTAATTAAGAATGTAATTTTTCAGCACTGTGAAGACATTCTGTATTTTGTAATCCTTTCTTTTTGCCTTTTTTCCATCACTTTTATCTGGAATGAAAGAAGAGACTCAATTATTTTTTAGCCTTCCTGGAATGGCTTTCTTCCATTTTGGAGAGAAGAGAGACAGTGCAGTAACACAGTCCTGCTTCAGACAACTTTTATATATCTGCTCATAAGTCACATAAGTTGCCTTGCTTGCTGACCAAATATTCAAAAGGAAAATTTGGCTTGTTTGATGTTCTGAAGAAATTATTAGTGTTTGATAAACACTTTGTTATCTGAAATGCTTATTTTTTTTTTAAAAAAAGAAGAGAATGGTATGACAAAACAATACCTGTTTATGTACAGGAGAATCTGGTTCCCTCTAGTGGTTTATTATAAATTAGCACTGGTCCAGATAAGGATATACTGACAGCAGCACATGGTAGGAAAAGAAGTATTTGGAAGAAAGTCAAACTCCACACCATCACATGAACTGTACAAAGTGCCCAAATCACTTTCTACCTTCTGTCCCCAAACCCTTTCAACCAAAATTTGGTATTTTCAGTAGTAATGACTTATGCTGCTTTCAGAAATCATTTGTCACTTCCACATCTGCAAAAGTCTCCCATAGTATTTGCTCTTTCTTGAATCTCACCAATTACTGCTTTGTCATCATAGACTAATTACAGATGTCATGATGTCTAAAGATAAACGAAAGCTACAGCACAGTTATGTGCTGTTCCATCTACACTATTATGATGTAAAAAATGATAAAAAGATACTATATGTAAATAGCTTTATAATTAAAAAATAGTAGTCTTGTATTTGCTTTACCACTGAATAAATTCAACTTCCTCTTTTGCCTTGTCATCACAACAGAAAACACTTGCTAAATGTACATATTTGAAACCTTTCTCTTTCCTGTCTAGGAAGACTCTGCAATTTCTTCTTGAAGACATTTCTTATTCAATATATTGGAACGGAAACATAATAGGATAGACTTATCAACCAACATGGAAAAAAAAATCTTTTACTATTACCAGAGATATCATCATCTTCATTCCAGCCTGGGCGATTCCCTCTTTCTTCCACTATTGTGCCTGTCTTCTTCTTTAATAAATATTGGCGTCCAATTGTCATCTTCCCAGCACGTTTTGCTCCTTTCACAATGCTTTTTGAGAAGGTACTATAAATTCACAGCAATAAAAATACTTAGAAAGATGCATCTCATTCTCCCTGATGGCACGTACGGATTTTTATGATGAACCCACTTATCCAAATAAGATGTATTTCATAATTTTTCATTTAATATGACAAAAATTATAACCTCCACAAAAATTACTTCCCATATTAATTTTTAAACAGCGATTTTATTATTTTGAGATAAACTTGTGTGTATTATGTCTAATGATAATGAATAAGCAGCCATCATCTTTCTTTAGGTATTTGTATTTTGCTAGCAATATGATAAATCTACAAAGTTGACAAAGTAAAGGCAGGAAAGGTAAAAATTACCTTAAAGTTTTAGGATTCAATGACTAGCTTGTGACTCTACTTTCCTGTGTCAACAATGCAATAATCAACAGAAAATCACAGGAACTACCATTCTGGAACAGACTAATAATCCACCTAGTCTAGTAAAAATTAATGTATAACAAACTTCAAAAGAGGACCCAAAGCTCAAACTGTAGATTAAAAAACACCAGGACAAATGTACAAACTGTACTAAGGATAAAAGGAATTCTAACCCACGTTAGGTTATTAACTATATATTAACTATAAAGTAATACCCAAGAAATCTGTTTTTTATGTTGGCATAGCTGAAGATGCTACTTACACTGTGTGTGTTTCAAAATGTAATGAGATGCTTGTTCAAATTTACTGCAGCCAGCAATATGGATAAATAGTATATTCCTATACGAAACTGACATGTATATCATACTAATCTACCTTTTATTCAGTAAATATAAAAAGATGCGGAATAGCACTCAGTTATTTTGACTTTCCTGAAAACTGCTTGAATGACCTGCATTTCTGCAAAGCTGTCAGATTGTTTGATGTATCTGAATAATACTAAGCAAGAACATCAGTAATAAAAAAAGAAGAATGACTATACCGGAAAGAAGTATTCTTTTCTTTTTGTTTTGGTAAAATTATCTGTGGTGCTGTTTGCCCGGCTGCAAATGCAAAAGTGCTGAAGATGGATTGAGGATAACGGAACTTCGTTAACTGTTTCTTAAATATTTCCACCACTTCAGGACTTACTTCTTCATCAAATGCTACTTTAATTAACTGCATATTAAAGACATGACATATTAGAAACTGAAAAAAATGTTACAGAATTAAAGAAATTAAAAGATCCTGAAATATATTAGCAAAATTCCCATACTTATGCAGTACTATGCCTATCAGAAAATACAAATATATGTACATACATCTTATTGATTTTGAGGGATACTACACAGCATATTATTTTTTATTTAATTTTTACATCTATGTCCTAATACTAAGGTATTTTCACTAAGAAGCATCTGGAATTCTCATAAGATCAAACACAAAATATTTTGGTAAATCCAAGTAGTAGTGCTGGCACGAAGATGTCTACAACAGTTCAAATACTAGTCACATGGGACAGTTTAGCTTGGAAATATTCTGCCAGCTCTGCCCATATACTGGGAGCTAAGATTGGTAATGCACTTCAAAGACTCTCATCAAACCAACAATTTCAGCATTCATACTTCACAACCATTATACTTCCATTATTTAGTCATTCCAATTTTTGCCTCCCCTTGCAAAGTATAGAAAACTGGTAAGAATAAAAATGTAATATTGAAATCCGATCCTTAAAAACAAACTAATCTTGTTGTATTCAACACTGATCCATCCACCCCACTAAAAGTGCTTTTTGAAAGGTTTTGGAAAAAAAAATAAATATATCCCATCCCATCATCCTCAGCCAAAAGGATGACAGTCAGTAATTTGGGAAGGGGTGTGGGTGGGAAATTGAGAGAAAATAGGGACTCTATAAAAGGGCCCAAGAGAACTTTAAGAATGTGGAAAAAGCAAAGGAATACCCTAGAGCTTTATTTCAGAGCGCATACCTATGCACCTTTTGAACGTCTTTTGTTTGCCATTGAGAAGGGGGATGTCATCATTGCTTTTTAAATTTCACTTGTTTTGTAAATACTTTCCAAATGACTAACAACAGTTTTTCTAGGACCTCCTTGAAAGGAGCTCTTGAATCTTCAGGGGTTATACTGATCTGAAGTTTTAAAGACATTAAATAGCTTAACTGCAGCCAAAACCTTCTCAAAGTCATAATTAATAAACAAAGAGGAGGGGCTATTTCATACTGTATTGAACTCTAGCTGTTACAAAGGGAACAGAAAGTAAACTGTTTGCTGATTGTTTTTGTTCTCATAACCTAACACAGAACTATGTTAAACAAAAGCAAAGATGATGTTTGACCAGAATCCAGCACTAAAAACACTGAGCTGTGTCTGTATTTAGCACATCATTGAAGCATGCTAACTATTCCGGTAAAAAGATTTCTGGAAAATAAAAGTCCTCCTGAAGCCCTCTCAAAAGTCCACAAGAACAACTTCCTTTCAGCTGTTTTACTCACTTGTATTCCTAATCTTTTGCTTTTGAATACGGTATTGACGGACGATTAGCTAAATAATGTCCATTATTGTAAGGAACTAGTAAAATGCTGATGATCTATTTTATTATGTTTTCAAATGTTACTATTCTCAATGAAAACATACTTCTGCAGTCAGCCAACCCAACAAAATATTTCATAGATTAAGTACTGCAGTCTACTTTCAGTCCATACCAAAATGAAATGACACGATCAAAAGATCCATATCAAAATTCTTTACCTTCAACTTTCCATCTCTTCGGGTTTGACCACAGTTAAGATCACTACCCAAGAAGAAATATTTAGGGAAGATTTCAGAGACTCATGATTTCTATTTCTTAGAAGTCCACCTCTGTCAATTGCCCTGCAGTACCTGCTTCTGCTGAACACACTGAGGCAGATCCTACAGACAGGAAACTACAAGGATCTGTGCAGAACTCGGGAAACTACCAGGATCTGTGCAAGTCATACACAGGTTTATTGGTTCTGGGCAATGGTGGCTACCCTAAAGACTCCTGGAAGTGCAGCTCCCATGTGTGACATACCATGACTTTCTGCTGTGGGTTTTTACAGAAAGCTGGTAAAGTGACAAGTCTTGAGAAGAAAGCAATGTTTATAGCTTTTCTGTATTCATTCCATGTAGCTGGAGGAGAGAGAAAGCGTGTTTCCGCTAGTCTGCCTAGGCCTCTACTTACTCACATATTAGATTGTGGACCCAAAATAATCCTTTACTGCATCCAAAATAGAAAAGTAAGGAAAGGAGTGAAAAAAATCAAATATGAAAACGGTAACGCTCTGTAAATATCAACTGGGCCAAGAAATGCCAGGGTTTCTATGAGAGGACTGCATTCCCTATTGACTTCACAGGGCAGAAAACGGAACTCTTCGCAAGTATCAGGACAAAGTGCTGCTCGTAAGTCTTTTGAACTGATTGTGTTGTCACAAATTTTTACAAAACTTCCTTTTACCTGAAAGGTAGCTGAAGTTATCTGCAGTCCTTCCTGCATACTCTGCTGCAGCTGGTTTTGTATAGTGATCTTCTTCTCCTTTGTAACAGATGCAATAGGAAAGCTCCGGATTACCGTCTGCTCTCCAACTGAGGACCATAAAATTGTATTTACAGGTACTTGTTAGATCACAGAATCAGATCCGGTTTGGTCACAGTGTACTTTGAATTGGTAGGAATGAGTAAGTACAAAGCAACACGAAAATTATGGCACAGAATTCATTTCAGGCAAAATGCCTGAAAAGTTGGTAAATTCCTAAAGTATTATTTTTAATCTGAATTTCTGCTGGGATGATTAGAAAAATATTCTCCTTCCTTCCTTGTCTTTCTACATGATGAAAATGCACCCCCAAATCCTGGGTTGGTAGGGGGTGAGGAAACAGTTTCACACAGCTTCTTCAAATTTCACGTTACATTATACAACTTATAAACAACAAATGATATACACTGATATCTTTACATATGACCACAAATGTTCCACAAGAAATTTATACTTCTGAATGACAATCTGCTTAGAAATGGCAAATGTCAAAATATGAAAATTTATCATTAAGAAGAGCTATTTCCATTACATATTAAAAAGAATACTGATTTTATTACTAATAATTTTAGGGAGAATACTAACTCATGAATATTTTTCATTTAACACACTTCCAGTGGCTGAAAATAACTGTTTAATGAAAAGCTAGGGGTAGTGGAAGCTGCAGATCTAACACAGTATATATGTTCTGTCTTAGCTGTGAAAAAGCTTACAAATGCTTTGTGAAGTAGTATTATTAGATTAATTCAACTTTACAGACAGAACTTAAATACAAAGATACTAAACATTTTGTCCATTTGAAAGTCAATGGAACTTACTAAAGTATGGTCAGGAATGTCCTTATTTGCTGTCTCTAACTTTAGGTCGTCCATAAAAGCCCATAATACCATGTGACTGTCTACTGAATTTTCCTCTAAGAGAACTACATGTTATAGTTTTATATTACATAAATTACTGAAGACAGCACTGTAAGTATGTACCGATATGCAGGAATAAACAATCATTTATCGTCTTCAGCATCAACATTTATCACCTCATCCGAAGAAATAAGTTCTACTTAAATTAAATGCAAAATCAAAAGCAAAATCAATCATACCTAGGGACAAAAACCTATATGAAGAGATTATTCTTATCTGATAAACATGAAAAATTATACTGTGAGGTGCATACATTTTGATGTTGATGCTTGAATAGGTGGATAGGCCAGCTCAAGCTTCTGCCTATCTGAATGACCACAATTATCACTGTTTAATTTTTCTTACCCAGTTGATCATGAGGAGTGCCTTTAAATATAATTCTGTAAGTGGTAAGGAACAAAGCTCCTTCAGCAGGGAGGATGTGAGGACCTCCAAGCAGTCCTCCTGTAGCTTCCTCTCTGCCATCAGGATCCAGCAGCACACGGAGACCTTCACAAACAAATTCTTCTCCTGGCAGTAAAGTTGGTCGTAGAATTTTGGGCTGATGCAAATAAATGAAAGTGTGTGTAACAGCGATACCAGTGTTATATCTCAGTCTAGTTTTCATATTTGGCTTTAAAAGCCTCAAAACAAAATTGTTATGAGACTGAGTCCAAAGAAGGGAGATGAAGTTTGGACTCAACTAAGAGACATGGGTCTCAAAAAACAGTGGGCATGCAACAGCTTGTTTATGATCAGAAGTTTGGCTCTACTAGTTTCCTAAGTTCATATTTCATGAGACCAAAGCCAAGCATTGGTGGAAATTTTCTTTAATGTTTTGATGTTTTCTCCTAACATTATGAGGGGGGAAAAATGATGACTAAATTGCATGATTCTAATACTTGTAAAGAATACAAATATGTTTCATAATACTTGCCTTCTGTATTGGTGGAAGCCGCCTACTCTCACGATGGACAGCCTCCAAGGTCTCTATGTGCATTGCTACAATGCCTGGAAAGCAGTAACACCATAAATGAAGTCTCACATAATACGAAAGAGAAAGTTGCAATCTAATTAAAGCTCTGATATTCTGAAAATCTCAAATTTAAACATTGAGAGAATAATTATTTGAAATCCAACAGCAATTATAGTCTAGAAAAGAAATCTAACCTTCTAACTTCACTGAAAGTAACTGAAACTAGAAAGTGCATTTCTCTCACTAGAAAAAAAGAAGAAAAAAAAACACCATCTTATTGTCACAATTCTTACCTGGTATCATGCAATGAAGACCCTTGATATGATCCTGTGTAACTCCGCTCTCTGTGCAAACCTTGTCAATAAATCTGGTGATGAAGCGTACAACTGCGTTTGCAACATCATTGTTCTCGGAGTCCTCAAATCCACTTTCAGTGTCGTAACTCTCTGCAACACTGCCTGCAATACTATAGACATAAATAAGAGAAATTTCAAGTGTGACAAATTCAGCTGGTGATGCACATATGAAACCTGGCTAAACACAGACAATTATTTTTTTTCTAGTTACAATCTATAAACCTTGCTAAAAGCATATGGTGGTATCACAATTACAGTGTATTTTCACGGTCATTAACACTGTCAGGGACTGCATGGATGATGACAAAGGAGAACTTTCCCTCCATGAGTCCAGCACAGACAAGCCCCCAAGAGGGAAAAATGCTGCTTGGAAGCAAGCTCTATGTTTTCTCTTCATAGAGTCAAGCACATTATTTGCAACCCATGGTAAACAAATATCCAGTTACATAGAGAGAGAGACATTAAATGCATAATTTGGTTGCACAGCGAAGCATTCAAAAGCCAGAAAGACCAGAAGAAAAGTTTTTTGTGCATCAGATAGAAAACGTGAGCAAGTCAGCGGGAGATGTACTTTGAATGTCTGAAAATGCCTCCCATAGTAATATTAAGAGCCACATTCACACACTGCAACACATCCTGCAACCTGTCTACGGAGCATGTCCTAATGCCTGAGTTTAGAGGTGTTTAGTCAGCAGAAATGAGTAGCCACGTGGAGTTTGATACTGACAGCCTGCCTATCTTTTACTTAATGCCAGTGTCCTACAGTTTTATCAGGTGGGAATTCTGACAGATCATAGGTGATAATGAAGACAGTAAATAGAGAGGGAGGAAAGTTGTTGTGAAATGTCCTGGATTTGCATGCTAGGCAATGAAACTGGTGTAATGCTCCTCCTGCCTCCTTAGTAATTTAACCTTTGCCACAGTGGTTTAGTCCTCTTGCTTTTTGTGATCTCAACGCCTTTCTTCCTTGCAGCTGTTGCACAGAAATTGTGATTTTATGGATGCTATACAAATGTTTTCTTGATTTTAAGTTCAAACACTGTCTTTTTCAAGTTATATAAAACTAACAGAGTAGGTTTTTTTGGCTGCTGTTTTCTTTCTTATCATACCCTATCTTTGTCCTCAACATTTGCATTACTAGATTAAAAATTCTTACTGGGACAATAATATGTTTATGTTGCTTTAAATGGTGGTAAATTACTCCAGATTAAGTTCTGTTATTTAAGACGAATCATGTTAGACTTCTGCTCTCCTTAATTAATGAACTTGAAGAGAAGATACCAAAATAATCTGGTATTTAGAGTAAGTCCCAAAAACTAAGAAGCTTTTGAAAACTGTGCTCCATCCTGACTGATTACCACTGAACTTGTGTTTGTTTGAACCCACCTGTTTGTGACAATACTGTTGCTTCCACTCTCCCAGTCACCAGTAGCCGATGTTCTTAATAACTTGTTCTTACTTGTATCCAGTGGTACTAGCAGATAGACCATGAGGTTAGCAAAATGAATCGCCTGACTGAAAACTGTACTTTCCTCATTCTGGACTAGCTCCTGCTGCGTTTGTTTATTAAGAGTTGGCCATAATCGCAACTGCTCAGCAGCCAGGTCCATTGCTGTCTTATCCTGGTCTGGACCTACAGAATTTTTCTCCTAGAAGACATACAGAAAGGAATATAAAGACATAGAAGAAATAATAAAGTTTTAACTTAAAAACCAATGTTTAGTAAAAACTTTATTTATTAAACTCTTTATTAAACTTCTTATGTTATTTAAATTGTATATTAATTTAAAAAGAAAAAGCAAGTAACTACACTCAATATGTTTTAAGGAGAGTTATGATTATAGTAACTGAGCTTTGAGGGCAGTTTACTGAAATATGCAAGTAGAGCAATGTGGACAGATCTAAATAACATAATTTCTTTCTAGATCTTTTTTATGCTATATGTTCTTCCATGTTTCTTCAGAGTGGTTTACTGATTTTAATATAGCTGCTCTTTTCAGCTTATCTACTTAGCTCACGTGACAAGCATAAATCAGAATGAGAAATAACATGCCGCTCATTGCTTGATGCAGGTGATACTCTCCAAATTCCCAGGACGGTCAGGTGAGGCAAGCTTTTAAATAAATAGTTTCCAGACCAGCTGAAACATTCACCTTTTCACATGTTGGAGTCCAACTCTAGCATCTGCTTGAAGCAAACTAGGCAGATGACACATAGCCAAATTGTATTATAGCCTAAGGAAATTAGAATAAAGGAATCTGGCAGCTGATATTACCGAGATAACGCCTGATGTTAAATTATTAAAGGACTAGGTATCTTGCAAATGTTTTTTCCATACTAACTTAAAGTTGAGCTAGTTTTCCATATAAACACATGTGAGGGTTAAAGTAAGCGCTTCCTTGTAAGTTCTACTATTCTTCACATTTTTCTTTAATAGCGTCAGATTGGAAGGGGCTCCCCATACACAGTCCCACAGTCCTTTTCTCTTTATCCCTAATATACCTGACATGCCTTTTCATTTCTTCATTCTGACTACATTTCTGGGAATATCTCTGTCTATTTTACTTCCTCTCTTTACAGTGCTGTAAGACTTTGGGTAGCGTACACTTTTCAGTCACATAGTTGATAACGATATTTTCATACAGGAAGCAAGACTACAAATGGCTCTTTACCATGTGTATGTGCTCCTTCTTAAAAACAATAAACCTTATTTTAGCATGCTGCAAGGCTTCCCATTATACTTCAATTTTTGCATTAGAGATGTACCTTCTTCCTACTGAGACAGCCAATTTGTGTTCTGGAAGATCTATTCAATTTTAATAACACAGACCGAGTGCCATTCAACAGAATCCACGCTAGGGTTTGATAATAACCTAACACTGGACACTAGAACTGCTGCTAGCTTAGGCTGTTCATATAATAGAACTGTCGCTAGTTTATAACATTGCTATATGATAAGTTACTACTCTCAGGAAAAACGTGGAAAATTATACAAAAAGTTGTTGTTCGAAAAATCAGAAGAGCAACATCAAATTACAATGCCCTTTACAAAATATAATTTTTTCTTATTTTTTGCATTATTGTATGCTGTTTAATACGGGGAAAATGAAAGAAAAATACATAACATCGGAGAAACCATAACTTAGCTCTCTGTAACCTAGAAGACAATTAAAATGTGAATAAAAATACTACCTTGATATTTACTTTAATATATTCTCCTACCTTTTGTCTCAACTGTACAGCATGGTTGTCATCTTTGGCAGTAAGGTAGAGGGAGCGAACTTGATTTTGCACGTTGCTATAAAAGGTTGTTTCCCAAAACTGTTGGTTAGTCCAGATAGGATGGTCTTGTACACAGGTGTAAGCAAACTGACTAACTCCAGGTGCTAATTTCTGAAAGTAAAAAATGTGCAAAATTGATAAATTAGTCCTATTACTTCATTTCCTTTAAAGGCTATGGCTTGAGTATTGAAATATATACACGTATAAAATCAGTCCTACAGACTGAAATATGCAATATATACCATCTTTTGTACTGCAATATAGGAAAGAGAAATGATCTCCAGTTTTGTGCCGTTAAAGAAATTAACATACAGGAAACTTGTATAGAAGTCTAATGCCAATGCAGGGCACGGCTTTCTTGACTCACAGTAGAAAAACGAGACTCGAGAAGAAGAATTCTGTGATGATTGTACAGAACACACTTCTAATAGAAAAAGCTTTCCTTGCCAACAAAATATATTATTTTAATAGACCAGTCCTACAACACAGAAATCAGTATTCAAAGAGATGAAAATTATTTCTCACTTTATTTAAAAGTCAGAACTATAATAATGAAATTTGAAATGATTTTAAGTGGAAACCAAGTCCTCCCAACAAGCTGCATTTGTTGCAACAGCAGAAGATTAGATAAATTGTTCTGTTCGTTGTTATCTACTGCACTGTATGACCCAAATCCAACTCCTGAAAGAGCACTGAATTTGGTATGTTCTTTGAAGTCACAAGGGTCTGCATCCCTATAAGGTCTCAAACTGGAATTGTTGCAGCATTAACTCATTATGAATGCACCATTTTTTTCCAAGTAGGTCTATTTATTTAGGTAGCAGAAGTCTCCCAGTGAGTTGTTTAATATTCTTGATAACCACGTACAATGAACGGAAATTTCTTTCAATGACCTGAATCACGAAGAATGAAATCTTGTATCATATGTTTTTACTTTTTGAAAAAAAGGCAGCCACAAAAAAAGAATTGTGTTGTATACTGCATAAAGCAAAGAAGCAGGTAATCTAAATACATCTGCATGGTTATTTCTGCAGTAGAACTGAAGAATAAATTACATTACTGGGTGCCTCATTTCATGATTTAACTCAGAATACATCCCATACCTGAAATATACACTATATATAAAAGTTAAATTTTACTTCCACAATTATGTTGTAAACCACTTTCCTGTAGAACATGAATACTACTTGATTTAATATTTGTAATTGTAAAATTGTACACAACAGCCAGTACATCTAATACGTCCTTCGTAAAGCACCCAGGCATTCAGGTGGAAAGCTAGGAAATTACAACTGGAAATTTTAAAGTCTGGTTTACAGATTTCTGGTTTTGCAATTCTTCAAACTATTTTTTCCACATTATGCTCTTCCAAGCACATCATGAACTAAAAGTCCTGATCATGTGCCATATATTCATTCCCTATCAAAGACAAGGTCCTTTGCAATGGTACGTTTGAGGAAAAGATATGTGATATGCTACCAGAATTTACCCAACTAAAATACTTTCTTGTGATTAACCATCAAAAAGTGAGAAATACAATTTTTATTTAATCATGCAGAATTCCATCAAAATCTCTCGGTAAGCTGTTAAGAAATCTAAACATGTGGAAGATTCAAATTACATTAAGTGTGACTTTGTTTATTCAATACAGATTGAAACAGAAGCTAGCTGGTCTGTTTAACAGATTCCCAAGTTTCAGTTGTGATGCAGTTTACGGTAGCTCACAGGAAATGGTAACTGACCACACAGTAACAGCTCCCATGCTTGCTCTAGCTGTTAAATCACAGAACAGGACAGCTCAAATAGTGTTCTACTCATCTTTGTATTGAGTGATGAGCATCTCTTGAAAATATCTCAGGCATACAAAATATACATGAGCTCATGACTATGTAAAGCCTGTTAATCAGCAGGGCAGCTAACCGTACGTGAAATTGAGTCTTTTAATTGTAAAAAATGTTTAAACAAAAAATATACAGGAGGACTACCTCCATCCTCCTTAAAAGCTACCTCCTTTACGGTAATCTTTATTCTTTAAGAGCTGTACACTTTTCTTGTCTTTCACAAGGTGTGTATACAGCTAGCTTAAAATGGCTTAATTTGTTCAGCTGTGGTAACTAACACGGGGCCTACAGAAAGGATCTGGCCCAATCATTCATCTAACTCAAAATCCAGATGCACAAAACTTGTGTTACAGAGGAATGTGGATGACAGGTAAATCATGGAATATGAAAACGGACCACACATCTTCAAAGTGGGGGAGAAGGGGGGAGAAGGTAAATGTCTGTTTAAGCCTAGCTAGTTGGTATAGTTAACTCATGCCTATTTGTGTAGTGAATGCTACACAAAGGAGTGATTTATTACTGTGGCCTTCCAGGACCTAAAGGGGGCCGACAGGAGAGCTGGGGAAGGACTCTTTACAAGGGCATGTAGTGACAGGATGAGGGGAATGGCTTTAATCTGGAAGAGGGCAGGTTTAGATTAAACATTAGGAAGAAATTTTTCACTTTAAGGGTGGTAAGGCGCTGGAACAGGTTGCCCAGAGAGGCTGTTGAGGCCCCATCCCTGGAGGTGTTCAAGGCCAGGCTGGACGTGGCCTTGGGCAACCTGGGCTAGTGGGAGGGGTCTGTCCACGGCAGGGGGTTGGAACTAGATGATCTTTAAGGTCCCTTCCAACCTAAACCATTCTATGATTCTATGAACTGACTATCAACCTGTCCAGTTGCCTTTGATGCCTCAGCCCAAATCAGGTAATTGTGTAAACTAGGTAAAGAGGGAGTGAACTTTGGCGCAAACCCAAAAGAAAGTTTAAACTCATAACCCCGAGTTCATAGCAATAGTATTACAGAAATAAAAATGAAACAAATTATTTTCACATGGGGATAAACATGACAGGAAAGCTGAGAGGCTTTTAGATGCTCTTCCGGTGCTCATAATTTAAAACCATTAACAGCCATGTACAAAACACAATTTTTAAATGATGGAGATTTATGTTCAAATATAATGACATAAATCAACACTGACAGTCAGTCGTAGGCAAAGTAAAAATAGTTTGTTTACAAAAGGATGAAAGAAAATCCATCAAAAAGCTAAGCACTCATAAACATTACCCTCCTCATCACCTGCATGTGTTGAAACAAATGGCAAAAACTCATAGTGGCCAGAGCACAGAATCAAAGCCAGGACTTGCAGTTCCAGGCTCAGCTATGCCAGTTCTTTTGGGCAAAATAATTTTGGATTCTCAGCTTGTTTTGGTTAGATTGTTTGTAAAAAACCAATATGAATACCAACCTTAAGAAGCACACTGCTGCTCCTATGCACTCAAAATCCATGGACTAAAAATACTCTTGGTAGAAATATAAGCATTCCATGAAGCTTGCAGTGTCTATATTTTCTACGCTGGGAGTGCTTAGTCAGCCCGTTTGACTAGAATGGAAACTAATCTAATACATCAAAAGGGCCCCAATGTTTACTGCTGTATTCAAAAGAATTTGCTCATGATTTCTCCAATTTAAGTAAGAGAGTAGTTCAGTGTTTTTCATCAAGCAATACTACATATATAAAACCAATCTTCACCTATCTTTCCACAGGATAGCTAAACTATACTGACATTTATACTCTTTCTCCCTGTCCTATTAATTCATTTCTGCCAGACAGAACGAATATATAAGGCAGCAAAAGAATTTCCTACTTATAAGGGAGGATTTAAGGACTGATAGCTTAAAAAAGACCCTGGAAGAAAATAATAAAAACAGTTCTGAACTGATAAAGTCCTTATTCTAAAGCTGTCTGTATGATAGCTTAAATGAGCATTGAGGCTTAAATTGTAATAACCAACACAAAATGAGTTAACTTCTTCAAAGGACACCGAGTTCTTTCAGTAGACTAATAGCACTTAAAAAAACCCACACTCCCCTCCCAAGTTATGTATGAAACAGACATCACTCATATCAAAATAATGAATTACATTCTACAGTTTGTGAAAGCATGAGGTAGATTTGGGACTTGCTATGTGTGACTATATGCAACTTCCTGAATTCAGTAATTATCTTTCCATTATTTGCAACATTATTATCGAGTGGCACTGGATAATACCTGCCTAGAATTTTTTCCATTTCCCGACACTGGATATTTCTGATTGTGAAAATGGCAGTCGCTCAGTAAAAAATGAGCACCAACTCCAAGACTCCCCAACTTACTGTGAGGTGCACATCCTCAAACAGCTTCTCTATGATATTACATTATTTAGACTGCTTGTTTCTGGAAAAGGAAAACATGCTTTGTGCTGATCACTCATCAGTCATTATTCTTTACACCACAAAAGCTTAAAGAAGAAAGCAAGCTTATTCTAGCAAAGCAAAGGATCCAGTTATTGACTGTGAAATTGGAAAAAGAGTTACAAAACAAAAAGAGTGAAAAAACAATACTGCTTTTTTCTCACAGGATTTTGCTGCACATCTCTTGGCCACGGAAATGAAGGGGAAAACTCAACAGTACTCTATTATTTAGAGAAATCCAGTTTACTTCAGAGGTAAACTGGATTTCTCTCTCCAACTTATATCCTGGGTTATTGGTTTGGATATTTTTGGTGAGCAGAGGAAGGAAAAGAGGTGAGAAGCAGGTTGCTGCTGAATGCAAAGAATAGCTTCCTCCTCAGCTCCTCAAGGAATCACTGCATTATGGGTTATCTGCTTGACCTCTGTGAGAAAGTTATTGCAACACCTGTGAAATTACCACCGATCTTTGCATATCAAAGGAGATCGCAGCACTTCCTCTCCTGTATAGGTTAAGGTTCTCCTTGGAATTCTGCATGTGTAAGCTTATAGATCATCCAGGACAAAGTGACACTGCTACTTAAAAGGGTTACTCTCATCTAGGAGCTGTTCATATAGACATTTGGTCAAGTACCACCTATTGCGTATCATGAATAGGTACCGCTTACCGCAGGCAACACGCTGTCTCCACCCCCCCTCCCCCAAGGAGATGTAAACGAAGTTCTGCATATGAACATATTTGATGAGCCAGTCCTGCATTCAGATCTATGCTATGCCCACACAGATACCTGGTAAGTTCAAAAAGACTCCATAGGCTCACAGGATCAGCCTACACAGACTGACCTGCAGAAGTGAGGCTTATCTACCTATTACTTGCAGACAATACTGCATCACACCATGCATATGTATCAATATTTATCACAGCAGGCACATACTCAAACAAGTATAAGCGTATATGAATAAGTTTTCAAGTCTGACTGAGCGCTACATCAATCAAAAAATTCAATTCAATAAATGGTTTTCCCATTTGGTCTAAAATATAAAATTATACCCACCTGCAGGGGAAGGTCATAAAAGCATAAAGTAAGAACTGTGAAGTTTCCATTATTTTGCTTTTAGTTTTGATTTTTACTGCTTTAGAAAAAAAAGACGACATACTAAATCAAGCTGCTTCTCCAACCTGAAAACCTCACCAACAAAAAAAGAAATCACTTTGCCACCTCTCATACTTTCAGAAAGCCACCAAACAAGACTGGACTCAAGACTGATATACATTTTAAAATACTTTAAAGTGTGAGTAGCAAAGCGGTTCATTACACTGTTTATCTACTATTTTTTCACTGTGGAAGATAAAAGAAAGGCTAATTCACTTAGAATTCAGCGCTACCAAATCACAGACAGGTACACTAAACCAGCAGAGGGCAATAGAATTCTAGAATTTTGCAAAATTGGGATGTAATTCTGGATGAAGCTTTATTTATTGTATACATTTTCTGGCAAAAGTGACTTAAATATCTAACTACTGATGATCTTTAATCCCAGATTCCTGAAGATCATGTATAATTCACTATACATTACTTAAAACCATACAGAATATCTCAGATGTCTATATAGATGTATCAAGACATACAGATGCTAATACAAAGTCACATGTAACATTAAATAATGCACAGTAATATACTGTATATATATACTGTATATATATTAAATAATGCACAGTAACATACTTCTCCCTTCTCCAATGAGATAACAAAAAGATTTAAAAAGTTGTTATACATGGAGCACACTAAGGAAACTTCATTCATCTAGAATGAAGGATGTTCAGAACTCACAAAAAAGAGAGAAGACATTTTCATACCAGAACTTCACAGTTCTAAATAAGTTAAATTCCAAGAAGTGGACAAGAATTATGCCTTTTTTTCCCCCTGCCTACACTACACTAAAGTGTTTTTTTTTTTTTAAAAAAAATATCTAATTTCATTATAGAGATTACCACAACTCTATTCACCGAAGTTTAAACCCATTAGTAAAGGTACAGATTTCACAAATTCTCAGTTGCAGTGCTGAATCCATATGAAGACTTCCTGAAATTGTGACACAGCTGTTTTGAAAATCTTCTAAAATGTCACCGTATTCCTTTGGCATTAGGTGACTCAGCAGCGAGCGTCCACCTTTGTGACCGCATTGGAATGGTGGTATTGGCTCTACCCATAAAAATAAACCTCCAGCAACAAACCTGTTATCCAGGTCTACACTCAGAAACAAATAAAGCCTGTAAATCTCACAAGTTTATGTTTTTATTTATATTCAGATAGTGGTTCTTAGAATTATTGATTACCTGATATAAATCTTAAAGTCCAGTTAATAAAGCATCTAAGGAATTCCAAAAAGGGTAATAAAGTAATTCTTTTTAAGTTCTGCTGTCACTTTATTCTAGTATTTCTTTTAAAGAATTTTTCCTTCTCCTATGGCAGCTTTCTCTGTCTTCAGTGGTAGAATTCTCTCTGAAATTCTCTCAATATACAACGTTCCCTTATCTGAAGAAACTGTCAAAACAGTAGTCTTCAAGTAGTCCTCAAGAAGAGGATGAGCAAAATAGTCAGAAGATGTGAGGGCACAATACAGAATATAAAGTGCAAATCAATTAAAAAAAATATAACAGCAGTAGATCTCACCTTGGCAATACAAGTTATATGTACTACATGGTTCAGAAAGTGAAAGAAAGAGGATGGGCAAAAATGGGAAGAGCAATATCATGAAGAATTTTGAATGCAAGGACAAGAAACATGAAGTTATTGCACTCTGAGGTAAGTCATGTGACAGATTAAACAAAGATCCAGTCCGACCAACAGGCAAAGAAAAGGATTGTGGAGGTGCTGGATGCAAGTGCATTACAGAGCAGGATATTGCAAGGAACTCTTCTGCCAAACGGTAAGATCCAGGTACACCATGAGCAGGGCATGAGGAAGAGGAGAGCTACAACATCTGCCCAGTAAATTATTATTGGCAGGAGTGTTTTGAACTAACAACAAAGAGCTGATGTGGTATTCACAAGTTCAGAAACACAGTGATGAATCAGAGGACGCGAAGAGGAGGATCCCAACAAGAACTTCACCTGTAGGAACTAGTACAAAGTATAAAGAAGCATCAAGTGGACAAAAAGCAGGGATGTGGATGAAAACAAGAATAGCAGATACAAACTTCAATTACGGGCTTGAATCACTGGGAGAATAATAATGTGTATGAGTGAAGGGGACAACCGTTAAGACCGGAAAGCATTTGTGACACCCCAATTCTTTGGCCACATCCAGTTGATGAGGTATCTAGGATGGCAACATAGGTATTCACACAAAAGCAGGCAATATACACAAGTATAACAGCAACTTATCTCCCTTACCATCTGTCAGCATTTATTGTCTTCTGGAAACATAAAATAATGCTGCTCGAATCATGACAGATAATAATGCTCCAAAGAAACAGAATTCAATAAAATGAATTCTATTTTCATGCAGAAAACTAAGTTCCATTCTACTGGAATAAAGATGTGGTGATCAGGAGGTGTAGTTGAACTTACATATATGGAAAATGCATGGGACTCCCACTTCAGATTTACATTCCTTCACTTTAAGGTCAGAAGCTTTGCCAGAAATTTTAATTAAACCACTAGAAATTCTTTCATGGTGAAAATTCTAAATGAAGCAGTATTTCTGTATCACTGTAATCCCTCCTAGAAATAACAACAATGTAAAGAGAGGGGTTATAATTAAATCAAAATTGTTACTGTCAAACCAGAGTTCTGTATCATTGCTATAAAATGAGCTCAAGTGGAATCAGGAATAGTTACAAATTATGTAATCCAATGCTTGTGGAAATACTGTGGAAAGGTTTCTGTTTATTCTAGGAGATAGTGGATCAGTTCCTCAGTTACAGGACTGAACATTTACTACAACACTTATCTTTACTTCTTATTTTAATTGAGCGGAGTGAGGGGGGGGGTTGTCTTTTTTTTCCTGACCAAGTACTTCCTCCCACAAACCACTAAGGAAAGGAATTGCAGATTGCAAAGTTCTCTTCAGTGTTTCTCCTGATGTTATCATTCTGGGAAAGTAAGCTGCTTCAACAGAGAAAAGTTACTACAGTAATTCATGTCCAAAATTCCTTGTACAGACACACGTTAAAAAATCCTCTAGTTAGCCTCTCCCACTAATGTGCTAAACTGTCATATTATAGTTTCCTGTTTTATTTCTTCCAGACTTTCTTTTCACCTAAAAATAGTTTTGGAAGTGAGACATGCTCTACCTGCAAAGACATAAAATCTGTTCTACAGACATGTATTATGTATCCATTCAAAACCAAAGTACACTAATTAAAATCTTAAGGATCAAAGATGACATTTTGGCAACTGTGTTTGCAAGTGATACTGCAAACCCACTCAATCATTGCTAACAAGAATCTCCAGATTCCTGTTTTAACTTAAAAAGTATGTTTGTTTTTACAAAAATAATTTACTGAACTACAATCTTTATATGAAAGGAACTTTTAATGGATGCAATAAAACCCCTTGACTGGGAGAGTGTTTGGAAGTACTGACAGAACTTTGACCCTCACCTTACTATTCTCTTCCATAACCCCACTCATATTCATAAGCACCTGCCAAGTAACCACATTATCCCCTCTCAAAATTCAATAAAATATTGCTTTTATGTCATGTCTATAAAAGTTTCAGCCATAGTTAACCTACTGGTGGACAGAATCACCAGCAACAATGATGACTAATACTGCTCCACAGCTTCCATGCAGTGCCTCAAACCGCCTGGCTTCAAGTATTATTACTTATTTCAAATTCATATCGTTAGGTCTTGAGGATAAGTATCTTCATCTTTGTCAAAGCAAGACTAGCAGTTCTGGTCCATAACTAGGGCTCCTGGATTTTCCGGTAATGCAAATAATGCTAATATACACACTTTACAATATTGTAAAATATCCTTAATCAATCTTTTTCCTGTCAACTTCAATATGTGCAAAATGAGTAAGGTCTCTGAATGAAGAATTCTTAATATGATGCATGGAAAACAATTTTACCTATTAAATTAACTTAAGATTTAAAAGTCTAGCTTATATTGTAAACATACCACAGGGTGTTCTTTTAAGTTACGTTAGTGCCAGAAATCTAAGGAACTGACCTCAGCCTAAAGTATAAACATGTATTTTTCCTTACAAAATATCAGTCACTTGAAAGGATTAACATCCAACCCTACCCCTGCAAAACAGGGCATGTCTATCATGCCTTTTTACACTTTTCACCAACATTAGCACTCACTTTGTCCTAACAAGCCAAACTGGTATCTGGAATTGAAACATTACAATCTCTGCTGATATAAAGAAGCATTAGGACTCTGATAGTGAAAGAACAGCAAAATCCAATGATGAAAGCTAATATATGTTATTTTGATACTTAATACTTCAAATGAAGTACTGCAGAAAAAGCTTGCTTCTCTCCTGTGAGATGTCCTTAAATTCACTGCTGTTTGCTTTAGAAGAATTATGCAAAAAATAGGAACCACTTAAAATCTGCTGACATATATTTTGCTTTGTGGTTCAGCTTCTTCCATACAATCCACTATACGTTACAGGCATGTTCTTACTGTTTTTTAAGCAGGCAACTTAATATATTTCTATCCTGAGAATGGATAAATAAGTATAGTATTAAAAATAATGTTATTTAATACAATTTCGGTCACAAAAACATTCCCACAGTCTAAGATAGTATCAAAACTGGTAGAATAGAGATGCAAGAAGAAAATTAATGGAACCAGACAAAACTGCTTGCCAAGACAATAAAGGAAGTCTTTCAGGATGGGAGTTTCCTAAATTAAAGCCAGCAATTCAAGAGTGGAGAATTTTAAAGCAGAAGTGATTTCATTTCATCTCAAGAACATCAGAGTAAAACAGAAATATTTAGAAGGAAATATAGTAATGAGATGTAAGAATGAAAATGGACTTTTTACTAGCGCATGTAGTGACAGGACGAGGGGGAATGGATATAAACTGAAGAGGGCAGGTTTAGATTAAACTTTAGGAAGAAGTGTTTCACTTTGAGGATGGTAAGGCACTGGAACAGGTTGCCCAGAGAGGCTGTTGAGGCCCCATCCCTGGAGGTGTTCAAGGCCAGGCTGGACGTGGCCTTGGGCAACCTGGTCTAGTGGGAGGTGTCCCTGCCCATGGCAGGGAGGTTGGAACTCAATGATCTTCAAGGTCCTTTCCAACCTAAACCATTCTATGATTCTATGATGCCACTTCCTTTATTCAAACACAGGTGATCAGAGCTGTCACTTCTGAATGCCAAGTAAAAATTTGCAAGTGCGTTACTACCTACTATGTAATGTGGTACAATATCCTTAGAAAGGCATGGAAATGCGGATGATTAGACCAAGTTTAAGCATAAAATTTTAATTAAAAATTTTTGAAAAAAATCCCCTGAAAGTGAGAAAATTGTATTATAATCTGCACGTTCAGGTTCTGCAGTGGTTGAGGGATGCAAGAGAAGATGTTTGCTCAGACTGCCAAACATGACCTTAGTTGAAAAGGGAGGGAAGATGGAGAAGTGGACTCTGATTGCGACTTGGCAAGGAACAGCAGTGGGGAAGAGAGCTTTTGCTCCCTCTGCCTGTTGTCCAGCAGACAGGCTGAAACTGGTGCCTGCCACTGATCATCACTCTTGCTGCATACTAAACCTTCAAGAAATGCAGCGTAATCTACATGACATCTTGCCACCTTGGCAAAGAGACACAATTGAAACAGAGTATCCAAATCCTGTGCATTTGACAATGCCAATAATACGGTCGTCAGTCTTCCTTGATGAGTTAATAAAATGAAAATATGATTAAAATATATCCTTGTCGTCTTGCCCTTTCTTCCATGTGTAGAAGACGACCTCTCTTCCCCAGCACCAGGGAATACTACATTTCTATTTTACACACAGAAAACATGAGTGCATACCAAATAAGCATGGGTCATCCATACCAAAAAACCATGGAAAGATTCTTTTATCTTCATGTATAAATACATTTTATTTACACTGTTTCAATTTTAAACAAAATTCCAGCAGTATTACTAATGGTAAACTAAAACCTTTTTCTAACCCAGAAGCAAAAGATGTGTTTGTTTTTGTGACATTAATGGTACACACCAAAGTCCACTGTTACTGATGAGTCACATTTTGCTAACAGCTCATGACCAATATTTAGAATTTTTAAAAAGCATTATGACTATTTTTTCTAGAAAAATTCAATTATTTCTCTAGGCCACAAATATGCAACTTAGTACTGACTTCCCGTCTACGAATTTAATCCCACCAGCTATGAGTTAGAGTACAATCAAATCCTGCCTGATCAAGTTTCACAACGGATCACTTACCAGACTTCAGGAGTTGGAATTCTGAAATTTCACCAGACATCCCAAGAGCTGATAGCATGCTGTACACAGGGTAATGTTTCTTATTATTTTAATTAGATATATGTAGAAATACCCTAGACTAATCCCTAGACTGATCTTTATGTGATCAAAGACATTAAGACAAGATCAGTCAGATCATGCAGGCTTGTGTCTTTCTATAATTTTTTTACTGTTTTCCCAAGAATAATTTAAAATACCTCAAGGCTAGAGCATTGAGTACTTCATGAGAAGACTACTCCAGAATCTTACCAACGTCACCTCTAGGAGTATGTTTAACTACTCAGTTTTTTGGTTTCATTTGCTGGACTCACATGAAAACACATCTTTCTCATTATTTATACACCTCAAATGCTTGCTCTCTGCAAAATTGATAGCCATGTACAGTAAAGCTATTTAGGAAGAACAAGTAATTGTTTCATTAGTGCTCTGCTTTGTGTTAGGTAAATAAAATGAAACTTAACATTTCATATACACAACAGTCCTTTCACAAAGGAACTGCGATGTTGTGTAACTTCTTTTTATTATTTCATTTGAAACAACAGGAATTACATTAATAATAAAATGTTGAGACATGAAATTCCACCATAATTTCCCATGAAAATGCTATAGCAAACATAGATGGTAAAATATATATTTGACTGATATAACTACAACATTTTTAGATTTACTACAGGCTTTCTTACTGATAACTCAATTTGGAATAGCACTTGCACAGTAATACCAATGCACACACCAATGAAAACCTGTGTCATTATTAGATTCACAATTCCTGTTTATTCCAAGAACACTGTGCAGTTTCAACAGGGCTAAGTGAAATAATATTTAATATGCTGCTGGCATTACACGTGGTATTCTGATAATGGAACCATCAATAAAAACAAGTACATACTGCCAAGCAGTACCTCACCATTTTTTGGAAAGCATAAACACAATCACAGAGTTCTGCATATTGAAGCAACGGTATTGGAATATCTGTGCTCTGCCTACAGAAAAATGAAATGCAGCTTGAAGTGTGTGTGCACGTGTATGTGTGTGTAAACTACCCTGTATAAAGTAATTGAATAAAATTGTCAAGCAACTCAGCAGAAAAGGCCATGGCATAGTTTGACAGTGCAAACATACCATTTTCCTGAAGGTATTTTAATAAAAAAAAGAAGACCCCCCCCAAATGACCTTAATTTTTGTTTGTACATTCCTCTGGACTTATCAGAGACAGAACAGTACTATGCTGTGTTAAGCAACAAAACTTTAATCATTCTATCTAAGATTTCAGTAAAGAGAAACCCCGTGAAAAGAGAACTTATAAACTGTTAATACGTTAGCAAGCAGGAAGAGAAAAGTAAAGCAGCAGGATTTGATATTATTTCTCCCCAAAACAGGGGAAGAAGAACATTAGTTTAGTGTACCTCTAGAGCAGGAATCCCTCCAAAGGGTTACAGAGATGCTAAAGGGGTGGAAAAATGACACAGGTTTTTCTTAATTTAAGAATACTGATACAGAACATTGTTCCTACACTGGTTCATGCCCAGTAGAACATACTCACTTTAGTCTAGCATACAATTTTGAAAACCTCTAGAGAAGCTGAAAAATGCTCTAAAAAGTTTAATTTTTACTCAAATCCCAAACAGAACCTTAAACTGTTAATCTTAACTAATCGTTGCAGTTTGTCTACTGATCTTATGTTCTGAACAACACAACAGTTTGTGTTTAGTATGAATAGTTTTATATCAAAATAAGTACTTTTGCCAAAGAATTGCATCTAATGGGACATACCAAAGGGGGCCATCACTGAACCTGAGGATTAGATCTGGGAAAAACAAAATTCTTTTTCTATTATGCATTAACAGCTGTTTTTTGCAAGTTAACAGTCAGGTTACTTTAATTTTTAATTCAGGTCTGGAACATTTAAGAAAATAATCATGCTTCTTACATCCGGGGACTCACAGTTTCCTGAGTGTATAGCTTTAGAGTGACATAGTAAGTATGGAACCAGGTTACTACACAAAACATTTCAAAGAACTTTTTGTGAGAGAAATAGTGTGAGATCTCAGTACTCCTACCAAAATTACAAGTGTATAGAAGAAATTATTTAAAGATATTCTATATTCAATGCAGCTTTCTGCTCTTCTTCATTGTGAAATTAAAACTTATTTAAGCTTATTTCAACACTCATGATACTCCACGCAAAAAAAAAAAAAAGTATTTTTTTAACTGCCTTTTTTTTCCCCCATACTTGATCAAACTTTATCAATGAGGAATCTAACCGAACTGCTACAACTCCCCAAAATACTCTCTACCTCTCACGATAAAGAGCTATGTGGACTCTCTCAGCCATTTTTATTAGAGGAACTAAAAATCAGAAAACAAACCAAAACTAAAGTCAGTCTTTCTCCGTAATATAGGATTAATGCAGTAACAAATATAAAACAGGGAACTGGAAAGTCTCAATAACTTATTAGCTCTTTCTCCAAATTAAGCATTAGTGGCAGCAACAAATGACAAACAATTCACGATTCTGCTACTCAAGGACTCAAAAGAGAGGGATTAGAGAAAGATGAACTTATAATTAAAGATGGGAGAAAGTTTACTTGCTGGGATTTAATTTAATGTCTCACCACACGAGCTTATATCAGAGAATGAAAATACTCCGTAGACTCTTTCCAGAAAGCAGGCTTGGGGTGTTATATACAGTTCTAAAATAAAGCCCATTTAAATAAAACTTTTTCACAGTTCAAACCATTATAAGAGAGAAAATCTACCACTTTATGCTCTATATATGTAGTAAATACTGGCTTAAATACGAGATTTCAAGAAACTTCCTATGACTTCGTCAAAATTGCTCTCATCTTCAGCAGATGTTTCTGTCTTCTGACTGGTAGTGTTTCACATTTTTTATTCTAAAAACTACATCACAGAATCTATTTCTAGTTTAAAACAACTAGAAGTTGTTCAATTAGAATGTATAGTTTAAATTAAAAAGCACCGTTTGATTTCTCAGCTTACTGTTGCAGAAACCTTAGCTTCTATTCAACTAAAACAGGAATCTCTCTGGATTTTATTTACGGCTACTCATAAATGCCTCATATACCATCTGAAGGATGGAAGGTTATATTTTTCTTAATTTCCATCACGTTACTAATGTCTAGCTAGACCATCACAGTAACTACTATTTTGCAGTATCATGACGTACCAATTACCAATGATTATACACTTATTTCCCAAACTGGGTTGTATAACAATATTCACATTAAACAAAGATTATTTAATATTTTAAGCAAGTCCATGTTCTGAACTACTCATCTCCTCAGATATGTAAGAAGTGGCACTTGAGCTAATGAGAACTGGTGAAAACGCTATTGTATTGGGACACTGAAATAACTACAGTCACACTACAGAAGTTCTGCTTTTGAAATAATTGCTTGCAAAACTTGCATTATTTGCATTTTCATATTTACTATCATATTATATTTTATCACTATCAAACACTATGGAAAAAGAAAAGAAAAAAAACAACACAAGGAATTGAAAACAGATATACAGTTAACAAAAGCCATTCATAATATTCTCCATAGTTAACAACTACACCGACTGCAAACTTAACATGTACTTTTTGGCCAGTATTTAACATGCCAACTTAAACAAAAAAGTATTCCAATAAACATTTTTTACATGATAACATCAGAAATTATTCTTTTCAATTATTCTAGTGACTCGTTATAATTCAATTGTAATTCTCTAACCCATCATATAAGCCTGCATTTGGTTCTGGGTAATTTTATCATAATCATCATCACCCAACATCAGAAAGTGTAATTCTGCAGCAATGTCCATAATATCCTATTAAAAGACTTCCATTGACATCAATCAATTTTAGAATGAACCTTCCTACCCACCATGTATCTCCTGTCATCATTTTATTCATTTTAACAAGGTACATAATGTAAAAAATACAAAATAGGAGTGGTTTTCAATAAAAACTTACCCTATAAAAAGCAGTCGTCAGGGGTAGCAACGCTGCAGCAATGCTATATTCTTCTGAAGATGAACAATCCTTCAAGAAAAACATATGAAGAAAGTAAGTAAAACCATTTTCAAGGTTATTCATTATAATTTCATTTCTGCCTTATGGAGTCCCTCTGATATCCTTCCTATACACATTGTAACTTTTATTCACTTGATATCACGTTAGAACAACATATATTTATGTGTGTGCATATGTGTGTATATATACATATCTTATCTCGATTTCTGCTAGATAGGTATTGTTATGATTCTTCCCACTTAAGGAATTTATTAGCAGCTTTCTCACTCCCATGTCTGAAATATAATTTCACCAACACAGTTTACATATAAAAAGGGAAGTATTCCTTGTTTAGAAAACAATAAAGAGGTAGCTTGTTTCCATTTGGGTCAACAACAAATCTGACTAAAATGGAAGTGATGTGATGACCAAAGAATGTACTTTCTAAAAGTAAACTGCCATTTATTTAACATTAAATAATCACCTCCACTGCCTCTACAAAAAGTTTGGCACAAGGTTAACTTTAAAAAAAAGATGAAAACCCATTTTCTTCACAGTCTCAGAATGCCTCATTCAACAGTCGAGTGTGTCATTTGTGTCTCTCTAGGCTGAAAAGGCTATGCCAAAGTAAATCAACTAATAATTGCACTGATGAAAATAGTGATTTTATTACGGAAGTCTTAAAAGGAACCAGAATTGGAATGTAACTTAATATTTAAAAAATAAACTACTTGAATTTTTAAGACTATTTTTAAAAACGTAGAACAAAAAAATACTCAAGTAGAGTTAAAAAAATTACTAGATTTTTTCATTAGTTCATTTTGCCAACACTGAAGAACACAATAACACACATAGTTCTACTAGAAAAATGTATTACCATTGTGCCCCTGTATGATGAATGGCAAAACAATATTTCCATTTGAACAATTCATTTCAATATTTTTAACTTTCATTCTTACAACAGGCACCCTCCAACTCAAACCACACTCCTATTAACCATAACATCTGACCAAATTCCAAAATTGAAATATCTCAAGTGTTCCTCCGCCAGACTTTTCATTTATGCCTTCATCTCATATCATAGTTCTCTAAAACACAGCAACTAGCAAAAACCTGGCACCAGTCAACTGTGATAGCAGAAATATAAAATCTTCGTTACAGGAACAATCACATTAAGGATCATTAGGATGTTATTTGCATTCACCTCACTCTTCTTTCTTAAATGGCTGCTGAGTGATTATGAACTGCAGGTTTAAAACAATAAACCAAAACTCATCACATGAGTATTTTGCTTCTTGTTACTTTAAAAGCCCATTTCATCCTTTGTGATTTTCCAATAACAAATACTTTATCTTCTATTACTTTAACCAAGCTCACCTAAACAGAACACCAATGTCCATACACAGTTAAATACAGCAGCATTTAGAAAACTACTTGCATATGTATTCTGAAAAGGACAACAAGTTCACAGATGTGAAGCTTTACTTCTGCACAGAGTTACTGAAGGTTTTAGCATGTCTAACTCTACGTGAATGCAATGCGTGTATGCTAACTGTGCATAGAAAACAAAAGGCGTGCAAGTGCTCACACTTCGTAACACATTCCAATCTGGTAGAGGAAAAACAGTAAGAAAAGTGGACAGTGGGAAACTCAATATACGTTCTAATGATGCCTTTCGGTATTGTGACATGTATATGAAAAACCCAAATTAGTTTGTAAGATGTCAGAACAGTAAGACTAAAGGACATAACCTCAGCTGCTTTTTATTTTCGATTTCTGCATTATTTCCTATTGTTATGCATATCCTTAATGCCCATTTGGAATTTAGCACGTGTCTTTGTGTTTAATATAAAGATATGATAAATATTTTTTCACTTAATCATAAAACTTCCTTTTTAAAATAAGACTTTACAACCTTTAGGAATCCTCAACAGTTTTCAGAGAAATACGTACCTTATTTCTGCACATGCTTATTTATAACCAGGTACAAAATGATCCATCCTCATTGTTTCAAGTTATCTATTTAATCCCTTAGCTCAAATTATTTGTAAGAGTTTTGGCTTTTACCCAAAATATACATAAAAATATCTTTATAAAAACTGAGCAATGTATCTTCACCTAGAGACCATTCAATATTCCAAGAGCTAACACATGTCTCAAAGATATATATCATCACCACATAAACAACACAGTAGATTATTTTTCCATTCCTTATTGCAAGTATGAAATTCTCCACATATTCTATGTCAGCAGTACCCCCTGGACTTGTAGTATGGAAGTATTATCTATATATATTTTTTCTTCTCCAGTGTATGACAAGAAATGTAAAATGACCTCAGTTAGGAATGAAGTATAATACTGCTGTTTTAAGAATAGTGAAATTAATTAACTGTTTATCTGCTTTGTAGCTGCAAGACAGAATGCCACAGTTAACAGAGACGTTGCACTGAAATCTTAGCTTCTCAATTTTAAAGGCAAACCAAAGTTTTGAAAATGCCATGTATGCATTGTACACAACTAATTTAGACTCCTGAAACAAAGCAATGCAGCTGCCTTATATATAACAATGCCTTTATCAATTGTGAAAAATATTTCTTGCTACTTCTACAAAAGTAGACAAATCAAATACCATAAAATAATTAAATCTGTTCCTCTGAATTTGCACAAAATGAATCTGAAACACATCTGGGGAACAAAAATTGTTCTCGGGAAATTAATTTCCTGAAAACCATGTCCTATGACATTGAAATACAGACTTGCACCATGCCATGTGCAGAGTACTGCTTTGAACCCACGCCTAACCGAGTGAAGACCTGGCACGTTATTCTGGCCATACCGATCATATAATCAGATAGTTGCTGAACTCTGCTGCAGATTGGAAGTGTTACAGGAATTAAAGTACTTTTAAAATAGTTTTGCTATACTGAATTGACAAGTGAATAATAAAATAAGAACGTTTTTCCTTACATTACTTTGATAACACATATGATTTACACTCCTCCCAGTTTGAATAGGCAGCAAAACTTTGCTGGGTAAATAGCATCATTACGTTGCAGAAGTGAAAGCCAGCAAGTAACAGATTTTGACTGCCTGGATGGACACACAGGGCTGCTAGCATCTGGTGAGGCACCGATGGCTTTTGGAATTTGGTAGGTGGCTTAGGCTTCTGGTACAGGAGAGGAGAGGCAACTCTCCTCATTCTTGACTTCAGAACAAGTACTGACCTGAACTTTTGTTTGATAAACAAGGTAATCTATGTCATCATTAATCTGACCAAGAGATTCACCACCACACAAGACTAAGCTCATAATGAATCAAGAAAAAAAAATGTCAGAAACTTTAGTCATGTATGTTTTTAAAGCATTAAGACAAGAATTGTTAAGTCAGCATGTATAAGGTAATCATAAACTATATGCAGTACATTAGCTACAAATTACAGGTGAAATATTGGTTCCAAATTCAACAGACTGTTTCAGTGGTGCCAGAATTTAATACGTATTGTTACAGGCAAAGTTTTATGTGGGCAGAGTTTTACTGAATCACAGAATTTTTATTGTTGATGTAGTTAATATTTTAGAAACATAAACTGTCAAACAACGCATAAGCCTATTCTTTTTGTTTACAGTAGTAAGAGAACTCAGCAGTTCAGTTTAGAAGAAATGCTTTGTTTGTTAAAAGGAATAAGGATCGACCATATAAACTGCAATGAAATTCAAAACTACAATTGAATTTTAATGACCTGATTTTAGAAAAATCATTCATTTTCATTAGATAAGCTGAATAAAGTTTATGCATCCATACATAAATACAATATTAATGCAACTGAACTATTAAAAATGGCAGTTTTATCAAAGAAAACCTATTCCATATTAATTGATGTTATGACCAATGTCCTTTATATTCAATCTCAGTAGAGTTAAAAATCCAATTACATAAACCAGTAATTTCGCACCATACTGATTATATCTAAGATAATCACATGCTGCCTTGAAGAAAGGTGAAAAAACCATAGTCATATTTGGAATTCCCATGTAACTTTTAGAAGTCTTAAAGCTACAAGTTCTAACTCCACAGATAAAGCCATCGTGTGGAGCAAAAGTCAAATAACATATTTTGCTGGAATAAATGCCAATATGACACTAATTACTTATATTAGTTATTACTAACAGCATATAATTAACTTCAAAAGAAAGTTTGGAATCTTCTTATTGAAATGATAAGCAAATTTTCTTTTCAGTGAAAATTAATGTACAGTTTCATTCTAACATTCATATACAATTTTGCCTAGTGAAGTTAACGTCATTGCTAGCCACTGCTCTGCTTTATAATGGGATGAAAGTTTTCTTTTTTTCTTGTCACCAAAGGTGAAATCAAACCTTATTGACACAGCTACAATTTTGTTAAATGCAACTCTTCTGGGACTTGAGAAACAGGATGGAAGAAACACATACCTAGGAGGCCCATATAGCTGACTACCTGTGGACTTACCTACCAACAGAACTACAAGAACGCACTTAAAACTTGGAAGATACTGCCTTATGTAATTCCCATTACTTTTAAAACTTCTCATTTTGATAAGGATATACACAGTCTTTCAAAATTACTAACTTGCAAAACTCTTTTTCCTTCATAAATGACCCTAGCACATTTTATATGTTACTCATTAATACAAGCTTTTAATTTGTTTAACTTAAACACTGTTGCAGTGATTCTCAGTAAATAAAACCAAGAATGTATACTCTTATTTTCTAGGGTTTCCAGGTTTAACATCGACCAGAATCACACTTAGAGCTTTTGAGGAGCAACTTCACAGATTGCTACCTGGTTACTATCTGACAGCAGCAATTCAAGACCAAGTCTGTACCAGACAAACTTCACATGTGCTCTGAATTATGCCAGATGTAATACTTTCTTCATCCTCTATGGCCATTATATTCATACAAGTGCAAATGCAGAAGACATGGAACTGCACCCAACCTAGAAGAATCCTCACCAATTTGTTTTGACTTTGTGGTCTTTCTGCATGTCTAGGAGCCTTCGTAATGCCCATTTCATTAAGGAACCTATCATGTCAGCAATAGGATGCAAGATACTGTAGGTCGGCCATTCCAGGTCGCAGGAGATCCAATTCCATTTTAGAAGGATTTTACTTCCTGAAGAGATTCATATTTGTCTTTACCCTGAATTCTCATAGGTTTGTCTGTCCTTGAAACATAGTGGTATAAAGGACAGAATTCAATTGATGCAATTTAGATGGAATTACACAAGTACATAATGTTCATTGATTTTTAAGTTTCCTTTTGCTTTACTCCACATGTTCACAAGTTAACAAATGCAGTGCATATTCTCTATGCAGCTTCAGTGTACTTCTGATCTCACAGCAAGCCAAAACAAGAAACAACATTTTACTCAAAGAAGAGCTGTTGAGTCCCTCCCCTCCCTTCTTTCTCAATAAATATATTTCTGTCTATGGTTGAGATTAGTCATTTCCTTTTTCTCGCAACAAATTATGTTTAGGAAATCAGGAACCTCGATTTTTATATGCATAAATTACACATTCTTCACTGATTTTTTTTATTGTACCCCAAAAGTGTAACAACATTTAACTTTTTTTGCAAGATACTGATAAACAAAAGAATGCCATCCCTTGTGTCTAAGCACATCTGAGTTTCTTTAACACAAATGCCATGCATGTTTCTGAATACTGTCATGAGGCCCATGGCAATAAAGTTCAACATACTCAGGCTGTAATCTTCTCCCAAGGAAATGGTTGGGATGCCAAGATGCCTTTTGACTTTTATTTCACAGCAGGGCTTCATTCACAGTGACTCTGTCCAAACCTTAAACTACACCAGCTGTGATACAAGGTCCTGCACAGTAATTTGTAAAAAGTATTTGACAAACAGCATTCAAATGATAGAATACATTGCAGCTCATGACAAAACAGTGATCAATATCCATTAACTACTCAGCTGGAAAGGGGCGATTAATTCATAATATATCTACAGACTGCAGTGTACTCCTAAAGCCCTGGTAGACCAAAGCACTTATGCAGCGATTGCAAAACATAAATACAGGATACTTTGTAAACCACATTACAGACAGCCTGGTTAATTGAGTTTAGGAACGAAGGAAAAATGCTTAAAATAGTAGAAGTAGTATTAAAATAGATGCAATATTTCAGTTTAGTTCAGTTACCTATCCAATCAGTTCACAAGTACACAGCACAGTGTTATGCATTCTAGCATTCATTCAGTGAGCAGCAGTATCTCTTCTCCTAAATTATAAGCAAAGCACAAACTTTCAAACATGTAGGAATACATTTGTCTGGTTAATTTAATTTCACTGTTCTTCTCTAAGTTTCATGTGATTTTCTAATTTCATATAGTTTTAATAAAAATGCATCACATCATCACAGCACATTCTATACAATCTTTACAACATATCAGATTCCTACGGGTATGTAAAATGATTCACTGAAAAATCAGTTTTTCACTTTAGAAAAATATTGTTTGGATAGAAGTGGAATTTTACATCTATCTTCTGAAATGCAAAGAGTCAACACTCAGCTCAAATAAATTACTAAAAGATTCTGGGTCCAGTTGACTATGGAGAAATTGAACAAACAATGACTGATGAAATGTAACTTGGAAGTAGGGCTCACTGAAAATTTTCCATTGAATATCATGTGATGGCAAAATAATTTTTTATTTATGCTAAAAACCCTTACTGACACCACGTCAGAAAGGAGAACTTCTAAACCCCAAAGTTTTCCCCTTGGGAGACTTAGTCTCTTACAGGTACCTTGTCAATTATAACTGATTTTCTGGGGAAACAGAAATAAAACATTGGACACCACCTCAAAGGCAAGGAATAGGTACAGGGGATCTACAGGCTGGACTGTGGGGAGCAAGTCTTCACAGAAGGCATTTCCAGAAACATGAAGAACAAGACAGTGATTGAGAACAGAAAGGACAGGTTGACCAAGGACAAATGGATCAACCTCTACAATAAAATTACAAGCTCTGTAGCTGAGGAAAGCGCAACACGTCCCATTTACCTTAGCTTTAACAAGGCTTTTGACACAGGCTCCTTTGGTACCCTTGTAGGTAAGCTGAGGAGACATGGTCTAAATGAAAGAGCAGAAAACTGCTTGCACTGTCAGACTCAGAAGACAGTGGTCAATGTTTCCAAGTTTAACAGGCAGGTGGTTATGAGTCATGCTTTCAGGGGTTGATAACTGTGGCAAACGCCACCTAATGTTTTCATTAACAAACTGTAAAGTGGCATGAAATGCATCATCATCAAATTTCTGGATGACACCAAATTTGGGGGAATGGTGAATACGCTGGAGGGCAGGACTGCTACTAACTGGCATCACAGTGTGTCAGAAACAGACTGAGAATAATCTCCTGAACTTCAACAAAGACAAACACAAAGTTCTGCACAAGGGACAGGGTAACTCCATGCAAAACATGAGCTACATATGAACAGCACCTGGAACCATGCGCTGTGTAATATATGTCAAAACAAGACCATGCCCTAAAATTCAGAAAAAGGTGCAATATGAATTACCTTGTTTTCTTGCTGATTGCAGATACCAGCAAACTCTGTAGAGTACAGACAACTCCAAGGAATCAGTAAAATAGATAATATTGCAGTGGAATTGAACAGGCACTTACCATGAGAGGAAATGGAAGATATTATGAATTACCTTGATGTCAGAAAAAAAGTGTTATACGAATAGCAATAGGCAGAAGTAGTGAACAGATTTACACTAGTGATATTAAGTTTCTCAAAGAAATATGTGAGGTAAAGAATAAATAATTGGAAACAATGCATAAGACTGATGGGAGATAGGAGAGGGAAGAATATCTTGTACCAAGTCAAAAATGTTAAAAACATTAGTCTCACCAAGAGATATACTCATAGCTGGGGCAAAAGAACAAAACAATTAGAGAGTTTAAGGAGCTCATCCAAGAGACGGAAACTGTAAAGTGCAGAACTGAAAGAAGCCCAGAAGAACTAAATAAGCATATAAAGGGAAAACACTATGCTCAATAAGCACATACAGAAATTACGGGAGAGAAAGCTGATGCCTTTTTGTTTTAAAAAAATACATATATATACCAAATGCATCCGCAGGGTTCTGGCAGGTGCCCTTGGAACCAAAATACATGTTTGTGTGGATGTAACACTGCCTCTGCAAGACACGTTTTCCACAAACTGCCAAAAGTGGAGTCTCTTTTCAATACATGTTTGACAACTTGTTGCCGGAAGGCTTCAGTTTTTCTACGCCAACCTTGATAGGACTGAGAAGCTTTGCTACAGTTTTGGCAGAGGCACCAGTTAGTCTGTGTACAGCTGCACCAAAGGACAACAAGAACGACAATGACCAGCTGCTTCTGGAAGAAGTTTTCTTGGATCAGTTTTGTTGGTGCAGCTCCATTTCTGGATTCATGAAATAAGTGTCAGCTGCTGGAAGAGGATATTTCTGGGATGACCTGCAATGGCTGCAGAATTTCAAGGATGACAAAGGGAGGTTTTGCGGTTTTTTTGAGGTAATTCTGCTTATTATAAGGTTGTGAATCTTGAATTCAGCCAGCAAGGGCTTTTCCATGCTTAGGCACAAATGACGCATTCTAGTAGTTGCACTAGTGAATTTGATGGAACCTAAAATCCCTTGTTGCCAACCCTGTTGCCAGACCTCTCAGTTCCTTAATAGACTGGAATGTAAATTTTCTGTTATGCTTCAAAGAGTAGTTGCAGTTTTAACAACTTTAATACAAGTTGTTGTACAAGTTGCTTAATCCAAAAATCAACCTTGTAACAACATCAGAATAGTCCCATTCCACATCATCAAAAAATCATGCTACTAAAGCCATTATCATAAATATCCCATTTTTTTTTCTGGAGAAAAAAACTCCCAGAAAATTTAAGGCTTTATAACCCTGACTGATAAAGGGTAAATGGTTCATAGAAAAGAGTATCTAAAGCAAATTTGAGAAACTGAAGGACATACGTTGTGCATGATTAGGCAGCACGTCGCAGAGCAGTGCCCACCTTGATTAACACATCAAATCTGTGTGATCAGGGAAGAATGTTGTTGCAAAGCCTGGAGAGCCCAAGAGATTCAGAGATTTCAAGAGCTGCTTGATTTAGTAAAGTGCTCCCTCCAAGAAAACATTCATCAATGAAATATATACATTCTAATACAAATACTTAAAATATGGAAAAGAAAACTTAGAAAAATATAGTATTTTTATTTAACTTAATGTGAAGTATTTTAAGTATTCAGATTGTACTTTCCAGTGCATTTCAATGCACCACAACTGAGCAGAAGACTAATAGCAGCCTCCTTCCTCTGACCAGACAAAACTCCTTTATCACTACAGACAAACATTACACATATCACATATTGTCAAAAAATTATCTCACCATTTTGCATTCACAGTTCAATCTGCAATTGATCTTATCTATTTTATTTACACTAATGAATTAATACATTAAATGAAATTCATATAGTATTTTCATTTAACTCTATAGCTGGAAATAACTGCACTGTAGTAATCTGCTAATACCGCCTTTTTATAACAATAAAAGGAAAATTAAGTATTTTTCTCTTACAATAGCTGATTCAAAACTTTTATGTTTATTTTTGAAATAAAATAAGTAAAATGTTGACTGATAAGCAACAGAATTTTACATTATAAGGTAAAACTTCTTGTGAGATTTGCTGTATTAAAGGGATATATCCAACAGTTAGATACAGTTGCTGTCAAGAAACATGTTAAACTTGATAAATTTTTACAAATTACAAGAATATAAAGAAAAAAAAGTCTTACTTTTTTGTGATAATTTATCAAGTATCTGGTATGGGACTACAAAATTATTTTTCCAAGTTTTCAAAAGAATTCACCATTGCCTTCGAAGTACATGCATTTTTCTGACCTTCACTATGACAGCTAAGTGTCAGCCAAAATTCACCATTGCTGTAACAATAACATGGAGGTGCTGCACATCTGATTTTGATGAAAACCTCTAGAAAATACCTTGTCATTAAATGTTGGACCCAAATCCTTTATCTTCATCCTGAATGAGGTAAGTACAGAGATATACTATGTGCTGCATTTTTATTTTGTTAGTTTTTAATAAAGGCCTCACTGTGACCAGTACACAACAAAATAAGAATTACCCTATCTCATCTTATAACAGTAATGAACTCAGCAAGATCAACACATGAATGGAAGCTTTTTTATACCTAAAATAATACAATTTCTTCATCTGGGCACACACAGAGTTAACACCACCAAAAATTTAAAGGTCTAGTATTCAGAAAATCATATTACCTGCCAATTTTTACGAGCATACCAGTAATCACTGAATTGAGACAAAGGAAATCTATATGGTCATACTGGTAATCATTAGATGATCATAGCAGAGTCTACAGTACTGCAACATTTTCTGGAATATGTAAAAAGTCCCATAACCCAATAGTGTCTCAAATCAAGACATGAAGAAACCATAAATTAAGGAAACACCTCTCAGTTGAATTGCAGAAAGTTTCAAAACCTCAGGTTTCCAGATAAGTCTTTTACTGACATATGATTTCCTGAGCATAGTCAACAGATGCAACTATTTTGTAATAATGATTAGTAAAGTTGGTTGTTTGTCACAAGGAAAAAAAAAAATTTAAAAAGTTGGAGAAATCACTATGGAGTGATGATAAACACAAGAGATTTAATCTGAGCTAAAAAATGACTGCCAAAGGTTGACTACTAAACACAGTGAAAGGAATACAGAAAAGAATAAAAAGGAGACCAAGAAAGCACAGAGATCATTGCTTTAGCTGCTGCCAGGGGCATCTGTTCTAAACTGAAAGTTGCTTGCTGACTAAGGAAAGAAATATATCAACACTTTTTTTGTTAATAATATGGACTTTAAATGCTACTAACCACTATAGTCCTTGTATACATTGCTAACCAAAATTCATTTTTTAATAAGTACTTCAGCTTTTCTTTCTAGAACAGTTACATATACATACAAAACTGTGATAGAATCAAGCTTTACAGTGTTATGGTACAAGCTACAGATTCTGCACTAGATACTAAAGCTCATGATCACGTTGTATTTAGTCTTTTCAGTAAGTTTTTGAAAGTCTTTCTCCAGGAAAACTTCATTGGAGAATTTTGAAAGTATTTAGGTTATGACTTAAAATGACTTCATTGAAAATGAATTTGTTCATTCTTTCTTTCTTATTAGACTGTTGCATGAGTAGCCAAAGCTATTTCTTCACTAACATGGAGATTACAGGCTCCACCAGAATTTCAACTGCCCCTGAGGACCTCTAAGGTCATCTATTTTTTTACTGACCAGAAAACTGAGCTACACACTTGCTCATTTTATTTTTTTAAGTACATAATTATGTTTCAAATTTTGAAAATTAATAGGAATAGATGTAGAAGATTTTAGTTCTTTGTTAAGATGGAAAATATGGAACATAGTCCCTCTACTAAGAGGTAACAGGGAACATATGACATTCCCTGTAATACTCCCTCTCTCTCTTAGCAAGAATTTTTATTTGTTTCTCTTCATGCTCCCAAGACCGTATATTATCAGTAACGGAAACAAAAAATTGAAATTGTCATGGAAATAATGCGCACCAAGCAAATGTTGACTTAGGTAAATTTGTTAAACATTATTTGGTTGAAGCTGACTTGGAAAAAAAGTCATTTTTCGCCCTGACAGATCCTAATTCCCTCCTCCAAAAACATTCATTATGGAGATTGATAAAACCTAAATGGACAACATTGAACTTCAAAATGTTTGTAGAATATTCAGAAAAATTCTGGCTGCAGAAACAACCTTTAACACGCTTTTGTAGAAGAACGTATCCAAGAATCAGCAATTATCCCCACAATTTTCATTACTCCTAGGTGATCTCAGACAAGATGAATTTCAAGTAGGCTGCTGAAGAAAGTGAATGTTTGTATAAAAGAGAGAATCAGAATGCTCATATATTTTAGTACACCTGTTCTTACTTTTAAACATAGAATGCCCCTAGATTTGAAGCCAGGAATGAACACCACCAATGGCACTCTGAGTAGACTTCAGGCAAGATCTTTCACCTTTCCATAAATTGATTTTTCATTAATAGATATTTATGGTTTGGAATAGCTAATTATGGTTTGCTGGATCGACTTTAAGTTAATCCGTTCTGATGCCTACTGTTTTCACATGCATATTGTATTTTCAATTTGAAATTAGACACAACTGATGGTATTCAAATCTTTGTTATAGGTACTTTTATACCAAATTATCCTGAAGCAGTTCTTTGCAATGAACATGCGTAAAATCCATGTGGCAGTCTGAGTCCCTTTGTTAACGTTTAGCTGAAGTACAGATAATCAAAGAAGTGATTCTCATAAAACCTCTCAACGTCCTGGTTTGGGTTTTCTGTGTAGTTTTGATTTTTATGTTTTGATCCATGCAATACTGCTAGTCTACTGACTATGCCTGAGAGGTTGTGAAAAGTAATGAAAAACTTCAAGTCAACCGTCTGTTAAGTTTTCTTCACGGAAAATGTTTTACATGGTAACTAGCTCTGTAGCAGTGGAGCCTAAATGGACAGGGGATTGGGAAGATAACAGCCATCTATCATAATCAAGTCAGGATCAAAGTCTGTGACTTTCCTACACATGCGATTCAGAGGCTGAGTAACAAATTGTGTTAACATAACTGTAGTTGTGGCCTGTGGCTTTTAAACAGAACCACATATGGTTAGTATTTCAGCTATTCCCAAATGACAGAGGCAAGGCTCCAAAATAGTCCATTAAAATAAATATTTTCCTTTAAATTGTTTTTCACAAAAGCAATTATACCTTTTAACTTCATAAATATAACAGGCTAAGTTCCAATGAAATCAATAGTCTTGAATCTTGAATTTGGCCTGAAAACAATAAATTAAAAGCCATTTTAGTCCACTGGCTTTGCCTGCATTAATATTTTTTTCTCTTCTTTTGAAGAAAAAAATGTCCAAAACTACAACTTGTTTTGCCTCTAATACAAAAAAAATAATAAAAATTAGTGAAGACTGTACTGGGTTTAAGGGCGTGTACCCCAGCTTCTGCTGGCACATGAGTAAGACTGATCAAGAAACGTGTTGTGGGTAGCATCGTATTTTGTGCCATCTGTGAATCCAGATTGCACCAGTGTTAATGTTTTTGTGCAAGTGAAAAGTATCACAGCATGCATGATATTTACAGAAGCAAGTTTTGTGAGTACAGGAAAATGTATAAAATGTTAGCAATTACATTAAGGTAAAGTGAAGAAAAATGAAAACTTATAAGAATTAAGATCATCAGTACTGTTGAAGGTATGTATAATACATAAAACTCAGATGCCTACGGTTCAGAGGTAGACAGAATAATAAGATATTATATTCCAGATAAGGAAAAAGATGATGTTTCTAAACAAGTGCTGAAAATCACGGCATTCTCATAATCCAGGTTATTTTTAAGTGTATTATTAATGTGTTATAGTGTATAAGTGTATTATTAGTGCTAGAGCTAAGAGTGAGATGATCTAATAAGATATTTCATTCCATACACACATTTCATTCCAATATTCTCCACAGAGAATATTATATGCCAATTGTATGCAACTTATTTAAGGTATAACAAAGGATATGTATTCTGTAAAGTGAAGTTTAATCAATGAACATTGAAAGCAAAGGTTTTACAAGGTGTTCAACTGACCAGAAGAATTAATTTCATGAAAATAAGTTGCTTTGTGAGATAAGTACATTGTGAGTCTGTTAAACACGCAACTCATTTTAATTCCTAGTTCCCAAGTGGAGTTTTGGAGTTCAGAGTTGAAGTGCTGGGGGAGAGGCAGCTAAAGGGGGGTTGGTGGGATGATTTTTTTTTGTTTGGTTGTTTTTTTTCTCTATAGACATTAGGTGAAGTTATTTTTAAACACTTTGTTGGGTCACTAGATAGCAAAGCTTGCCCCCTCCCTGTGTACGGGGAAGGGGGGGAGAATTACTAAAAGTAATTTTCACCATAACATGCTAACATGGCATTTTCCCATGCTTTCTAAAAGACAATTCATGTAAGTCATAAATCTGGGCTATAATATTGAAAATGAGAATCAACCGCTACAAGATTTTTTTACAGCATATGTAGATCGTCAAACATTCTTTTGTTTACCCCTTTATTTTCTGTTTCTGTTCTACAACTTCACATGCTTTTTGTTTATCTAACAGTATAGGTAGGTCTATACTGTAAAGAAATAGATTCTTAGGCTTTTTTCCTTAAAAATAATTCTAAAAATGCCATATACATTCACTATTTTATCTTTGTTGTAGTAATGCATTTGTCAAAGTTTACACAAAATATTGACAAAACCCAGAACCAGCCTGAGCTTTATGGTATTTATCTCAACATCACACTTCAATTTTTTAATATAAGCTGCCAAGATTTCAATTGTTTAAACCAAAAGTTATACAAACATTATAGCAACCAAATGATTAGAAGACTTTTAATATATTTCAATGTTCTTTCTGTTTTAGCAATTGCTGTATGTGAGAAATAAATAAAAGATGACGATCTTATATTGGCATGATTTATGCAAATTCCAGCAAAATGAATAGACAACTTTATAAAATTCCTTACAGAAGCAACAAAGTAGTCTTCTATATGGCATGTTTTTCCACTAAGTTAAGTACCATCGACGACCAATGGAGCACACACCTCGCTCACAGAGCAGAGAAGCATTCCACTTCAGCTCCTCTACTACACCTCGGTTTAACAGTTATTTGAAGGGTGAAGCACAGTGGTGCAGGACCAGAGTGAGACTACATGAATCAAGCAAACTCTTGCCCTTCATTTTAGTAATAAAAGACTGAACTTAAGCTAAATACACATGTGCATATGGGCGGCCACAGAGGTATGTTCACTGAATGGGTAGAGTACATCAATATTGTATAATATTTTGTTACTTGTATTCATAAAAAGACACTCAAAACAGATTAAGCACATCTACACATACCTAAAAGTGTTATACACAAATCTACATGGAATTATGTACCTGTACTGAAACAGACATTATAGACATCCATAAAATTTAAAACAGACGAAAATCCATGTGTTCCTTCCACATTTTTATTAAATATAAAACTTGCAAAACAGAAGTCACTGATTTCATGTAACTTATTCTATTAGCAAAATACCTATTTTTTCCAAGACCTTTTTTTTTCATTTTTACTACCTTTCATCGGTCCACCTCTTTCACAGGCAGGCTAGAGAGCAACTACACAGCAGTGTAACACAATTCCTAAACCAGACTTGCTTTATTTACAGCAGTGAGTAGCGTACAAGCACATGTCTGCTTTTCATCAAGGCAACCAAAAATATTTAGAACACAGAGTTATTAGGAAGACTTGGCAACCACAAGGCCACACTTAACAGTAATGAACACTTAAGAGCAGTCAGAGCCTACCACGTCAATGCTCCAAGAAGCTACATGGTTTCAAGAAGATACCTATGTATGAGCAAACACACGCGAACATGCCCTGCATTCGCAGCAAATATAGGAGGACAGAACAGAGGCCAGTGACAGGAGATGCCTATTAAGAGTAAAGACTGTTCCAGCAAACAAACAAAACTCTTAAAGATCATCGCAGCTCTTAACATATCTATTTTTGTTGCTGCTTCATTGCTTCAGGGCCTTGCTGTTGATTGTGCAGTACCCCTGTGAGGGCAAGACGGAGGCTGTGGGCAGCAGGGGCTGTGGGGCACCCTGGGCTGGTCACAGCTGCTCACACGTATTTCTGCTTATTCTTGTATTAAAACCAATACCCCGCTATCATCTGATATTTGTAATAAAATATTAAGCAGAAACCCTTTAACAAGGCTGAATCTTGCTCTAATAACTGCACAGAAACATAACGAAGGCATAATCAATATCTCCACACCCTGCAGTCTGGAAAACAAGTTATACCAACAGAAAGAAGGGCACTATCACATTTTTATTCTGGTATTTTTGATCCCTTTTCATGTTAGCAGCAAGAGCCCTGGGGCAAACCAGGGGATTCCCTGCAACCGGAGCCCTCAAGACATATATTCGAGATGCACATTCATTCACACTCTGGACATGCTGCTCCAACTATAGTGGGACTTGGGGATTATTTTAACATCTACATTACTATTGAGTTTATATTTATGCATATACACATATATATATTTATCTGTACAGCAGATATATATCTGTATCACCCTTGTGCCTCATGTATGCACCTGCATACATGTATACACAGAGGGGAGGAGGAAGTGTGTGAATACAACACATTCTGGTGAGAAGCTGAGGGAGGAGGAGGCTGAAGGCAGACATAGGTATGGACAGCACATTGTGGGACTCTCATTACTGCTAATCCTTCTCTTTTTCTTTCTTCAAGTAACAGTCTTGCACAACAGTTACGGAGTGTGGGTCCAAGCAGAAGTCACAAACACTTTCAGATTACCAAAGTAGGATCTCGGAAATCTGCAGGGAAACAGCAACTTAGGAAGCGCCCAGCCCCATACAAGCTCATTCCTGAACACCTCTGCTGGCACAGCGCCAGCGTGAAATGCAGCCATGGTTTTCTGCTGCCTAGTCATCAAAGTCCTCACTAAAACCACAGAGGCAGTTTAACGCAGCTTGACACAACCACTTTGGTGCCTGGACACACATGCAGAACCAACCAGACACCTCTGTGAAGACCACGGCACAAACAAATCTCCCTAAGTGATACAAAAAGGAATGAATTGGACACTGCCACCTCCACAGGGAGAGTCTTGGCCCAGAGAAGAATGGCTACTGCTATGTCAAGGTGGTCACCTCCCTTGATACCTGCAGAGCGGTATCCAACAGTAATAAAGCTAAAAATCTGCAGTGTTGGTTTCATACATACATGGGCAATCCCGCAAAGAAAGAGACTGTATTTTCTGGATTTTGTAAAAAGATGCTTGTGAATGGATTTTTCTTGGACTGTGCAGCCATCCAATGAGATGGGATGAGTATTACAGTATCTTCCTCAGAGCAAAGAAAGGAAAAGTAAAAATAGATCAACAATACAATCTTTTACAGTACTTTAATTTCTTTCCTAGAGAAATTATGTGAGCACTAGCGATTCAGTCATGTGCAATGATGTCCACATCAGTGGACAAGGGAAGAGCTACAGATGTTGTCTATCTGGATTTCTCTAAGGCCTTTGACACAGTTCCCCACAACATCCTTTTCTCTAAAATGGAGAGATACAGATTTGATGGGTGGACTGACTGGTGGATGAGGAATCAGTTGAATGGTTGCACCCAGAGGGTAGTGGTCAATGGCTCAATGTCCAGATGGAGACAAGACAGTGACAAGTGCTGCCCCTCAGGGGTCCATATCGCAACCAGTACTGTTTAATACCTTCATCAATGACATAGACAGTGGGATCGAGTGCACCCTCAGCAAATTTGCAGATGACACCAAGATGAGTGGTGTGGTCAACATGCCTGATGGATGGGGTGCCATCCAGAGGGGCTTGGACAAGCTTGAGAAGTGGTCCCATGTAAACCTCTTGAGGTTCAACAAGGCCAAGTACAAGGTCCTGCACATGGGTCGGGGCAACCCCTGGTATCAATACTTAGGCTGAGAGATGAAGGGATTGAGAGCAGCCCTGAGAAGAAGGACTTGTGGGTACCCATGGATGAGATGCTGGACATGAACCGACAACACGCGCTCACATCCCAGAAGGCCAACTGTATCCCAGACAGCATCAAAAGAAGCGTGGCCAGCAGGTCAAGGGAGGTGATTCTTCCCCTCTACTGCGCTCTGATGAAGCTCCACCTGGGTACTGCATCCAGCTTTGGAGTCCGTAGCACAAGGACAGGGATCTGTTGGACAGGGTCCAGAAGAGAGCCACGAAAATGTTCACAGGAGTAGAACACCTATGAGGACACGTTGAGAGAGTTGAGGCTGTTCAGCCTGGAGAAGAGAAGGCCCCAGAGAGACCTCATTGCAGCCTTTCAGTACTTAAAGGGGGATTATGAGAAAAATGGGGACAAACCTTTTAGCAGGGCCTGTTGCAATAGGACAACGGGTAATGGTTTTAAACAAAAAGAGAGAAGATTTAGACTAGACATAAGGAAGAAATTCTTTACAATTAGGGCAGTGAAACACTAGAATGGGTTGCCCAGAGAGCTGGAATGTTTCCCATCCAAGTTCAGGTTGGATGGGGCTCTGAGCAACTCGCTCTAGTTGAAGATGTCCCTGCTCATCACAGGGGGGTTGGACTAGATCAACTTTAAAGGTCCTTTTCAACCCAAGCTACTCTATGATTCTATATTCTAGTATCTTACTATTTCTTGGGAAAACGACATCATCAGAAAATTCAGACATATCAGCTTCTTTTATTAAGTCCAGAAATTATAGGTGGACCCCTGAAAAGTCAGCAGGATGGAAAATCCATTATTTCTACTTTTGGGGTAATAAACATGGATCACAGAAACAATATGATGTGTCATTGTGACCAAAACAAAAAAAATCTGCAGTAAAATATGGAATTAAATCTGGAAGTTTCAAGTCCAAGCCTTAAACTGGAATCTCCTTTCTTTGACTTAACTAATACCATGACTACATCTAACAGGATGAAAAAGACCAAATTGTTAATAACTGATGAATAATAGAATTAAGTTTGGCCCTGTTAAACTCCCATGATTTCTCTTCATGATACATTTTCTATGTTTTAAAATACCTTAAAACATTTTCAAGTACTGCTGTTGTTCAAATATTACTTCTTAGAGTCTCTGCTTTCAGGAATGCAAGTCAAACTGAGTAACAAAAGACAGGCCATGAAATAAAAATGTGAAAGGAGAGAAACCTACTATAACCCTCTAAAATAAAGACATTTGGCAACGTATTTTTCAACATAAAATATGAGAAATGCTAGTTCATTTAACCTTTATATTGCCAAGAATTTCAATCATATGACACACACACGGCTGATTTTCTCTCAGGAGTAATAAAACCTTTCTTGCTATTGGACAGTATTCACAAACCTCTGGATTCTGATAACTGACTGACAATTTTTAAACTTTCTCTGATGGTAAATATAATACAAAAGTTATTTGCATAAGAAAATTAAATTTAATATTATTTATAGAATGCCATTGTTTTTAATTTTGTATATTAAAGTTTCTTTCACAACAGAGGGTATAGTAAGTGCTAGAAAGAGGCCCTTGTTACACCAAAGCAATCCAGAAGAGTCACAAGTTAAATTCTAGAGGCCAAATTAATCAATACCGTCTTTCATCTGCTTTTGGCCATTGTTGGAGAACAAATGCTGGCCCAGATGTACCTTTGTGGTAACCTAATACAGGTTAAATTTTTAATTTTGCCCTGGTTGCTACGAAGACTTCCTACAATTGTTTTTCATTCTGTATACTACAAGAATACTTTTGGAATACTCAGTATACTCTATTTGAAAGATAGACATCTGTTTATGGCCACTATGGAACACCCTAGTGATCTATTGGAAATTATCTAAAGCACTAAAATGATGAATAATTCATCAACTATTAAAGACATTCTCTCAGTTACACTGGTAGAACACGTGTATTCACACAGATGTGACACTGGAGCAAAACAAGGCCTAAACCAGCACTGTTGACTTTGTAGGTTGTCAGATAAAATCACATCATTAGAAGACCCCACCCCTTTGCTACACCTAAAGACCAGAATTTTGAAAGTATTTAACAGTTTTATGCACCTTATTCCCACCCTAACCACATTTAGATTAAGTACTCCAGATGCCTGGGGCACATACCTTCTCCAACTTGACCCACATTTGCCAAAGAAAAACATTAATGTGCAGTTAGGTAATATTACTGACCAACATCTTACAGAGGAAATATTCTATTACAGTATTGTAGTTTTGGAGTTTTTCTTTTTAAACAAAAAGTTTTATCTGTTCCAACTACCAAAGGAAACTAGTTCACAGTCCTGCACTATCTGAAGAGAACTTTTCCCCGGAAAAAAAATTGTTTTAGGAAGCCTTACTGTTACTGTTAAGTATTTTATGAAAATTTTGAATGGCTTTTTAATATAAAAATTGTTTCTGATTATCAAGTACTCTCCACCTACACAATGCAAGAAGTTACCATCTTCAGGCTTCTTTTTGCCTCTACTGAAGTTTTATCAAACTAAGTGCTACTAAGTTTCAAAATACAGAGTTCACTTGCTGCTCCCAGAGGAAAGTCAAAGACAACTGAGAATCTGGGTAAGTCATGTTGCTTGTAATAAATTAATGGAGCAGTATGCAAATTGAGCCTCGAGATAGTTTGTGCTTGTATTTCTTAACAAGTATTAAAAATACAATGTGTTGCTGGAAACATAATTACATAGAAGTGTTTCTCTGCTAAAAAATAGACTTTTTAGTTGCAAAAGGTTAAGTAGTCTTTTCTGAAATGTCAGAGAAAAGCATTCATTACAGAAAATTAAAGAGAAAAAAACCCTTTTAAAATAAGAATTTATGTGTAATTGCAAATTATTCTGAGGTAACCACAGCAGCAGGCAGCAAACACCACAGCAATAGTTTCTACAGAAATAATTTCACAATTTTCTCACTATAGTGCTATCTGTATGAATTAATTGTCAATCGATATATTAAGCTTTCACAACACTGCAGATGGGTTTTAACAGTAATTTAATTATATAACATATGGAACAGAATATAATGCTTCAGCTTTGCTACCACAGATATTAATCACTGCTGTAACACAGTCTGATATAAATGCTTATCAGAGTATATGATTTGCCAGGGGAAAAATTCGTACTTAGGGGATGACAATAAAGTTTTCAGCAAGTGGCCAATGACAACTCTTATAAGAGACAGACGCAAGTAACAGGGAATTTAATTGCCCTCATCAGAAGACATCTGCTTTAATCAATGAGCAATACAATTTCCGTGTCATTTTTATCTTCCTACTACTAAGAACGAACAGAAATACTTCCTTCATTTTCATTTCAGCAGCAGTAGATTGTCAATACTTCCCAGACACCAAAAGACACAGTAAAACATGTTTTTAACACTTCAGTGTTGACTTACTGAATCATGCCTTACCTTAACTGTATTTGTAAAGCCACCTAAAGTCTAACACATGCAGCTGCCTACCTGCTAAATAAGGCAGATTAATATGAAATTCTATTGTACTATTCCATAGCTCATAGGCCTATTAAAAATTTGTCCAGTACCTTCAAACTCTAAATATTCTAAAGAAGAATAGTTCAAAAGAATGCCGTTGTTGGACTGAGAGATTCAAGCTGACAGACACCAGAGATCTGGCAAGTCCAAATTTTGCCAACTCTAGAGAAATCAGAAAATACCACCCTCTTTTCCTCCTAATTGCAAAAAGGATAGAGATCAGATACTGGGGCAAACAGCCTACGTAATTTTTCATAGAAATAAAACAGCTCTTAACTTGAAGCAATGGTATGAATATTTTGTTCCTCTTCCTTAATCTATCTTCAAGCACTGTGTGGTAGCAGGCACGTCACACCAGATATAATGAGACCAGCAACAAGATACATGGCGGGATTATTACTAGCATTTTGTTAACGTACCGCTCTTTATCCACAAAACGAGTATACAGGAGCTCTGAAATAGCATCTGACCTTTATTTTTATGGACTCCAGTAAAACAAGAGAATACGTTCTATTAGAAGAAAAAACCTGACAATAAACAACCAGGAAAATCTTGAATAGTAACGGAGGGATCTGCAATAAACTTGCAGGACGCAATCTTCTTGGATTTGTAATATGTGGCACTGTTCCCAGTAAGACAAAGAATTCAGTACATGCCAATAACAGAGTTTCTTGTTCAAAAGACACTTTCAGAAACGGCCAACCTGTACCTCTTGAAATACACGTGGTTTGCAACAATTCACATTATCAGCAGCAGAGGTTTGGTGGCTGGGGAGCATCAGATTTTCTATCTGCATGAGCAAGTGAGCCATCAGAGACCGGTATTTCCCAGACAAAACCATCAGGCTGGGGCTTGCAGTTACACACATCCCAGCTCAACCCAGCGTGAAAAGCAGAGGGCCAGGGCTCTGCCCAACCTACTGACTATGCCCAGGGCCTGTGGCCCTTCTCAGCTTTTGTATCAGCTGCTAGGTGCCTCCTGGCCACAGCAACATTTGTGTTTGTATCTTACAGAAGCCAATGGGAACGTGCAATAACCTTAACAGAAAAATCTGTGACAAGATGTTTGGTGCTATGACTAAGATAGTTTCTACAGCTCCAAGAGTTCGGTGAGGCCTTAAAGCAATACTGCAATCTAACTCACCCCCCAAAATTCCATCATAATTAATGTGGTATTTCCCTAAAGCCTGAATACATCTACAGTTAAGACCACATTTCTTAAATTATATTTTTGTATGTTTTTAACAGACACTGTTTAAATTACTTAGTCTTATGACACGCAGCTAACAGAATTCATGTCTCTACAGCAAAATGCTGACTTGCCAAGTCCCACTGCAGCAAGGGCAAACTTGAGTACGTTCTTGATAATGTTTTTTTTCTTGAGCTGATACAGGAAAGCTCCAATTCACACATTGTTCCAAATAATACAGTTGAACAAAGTGCATAGAAAATTATAAATCACGCTTTTATCTTAATAAATAATTTCATATGTCATAAAAGTGGACGTACTAAACACTTGCTTCTAACTAGCTGCCCAGTGTCTGGAGTTCAGATGTTTTCATATTGGCCAAGCTTACTCCTGAGAAATGGAAATTTCCATTTCATGTTTTCAAAGATATGAAAATACTATTGGGGGGAAAAAAGAGCATTAAAAACTGTGCCTCATTACTTGATCTGTTTCCTCTGTATGAATTGAGTTATATTTGCTCACTTTATTGAGAAATAAAAACATTCTATTTTAACTTCAATAAGACTTCAGACACATTAATTTCTATAAAGGTCCTTCTTGTCTCTTTAAATCACTGGGAAGAAAAATAACATTTTTATCCCGGAGAAAGATGGGATTTTATTGCTTTTTAAAAGGTGATGTCAGTATTTCTTTTCTCAGCAAAGGAAATTTCCTCAACTCCCCCTTTTCTTCTGCCATCTGTTTTGTACTAAGGTACAGCAAATAAAGGGGATTTGTATTTCATTCCTATTGTCTAAAAAATCTCGATTTTTTTATCCCAGGAACAATCAAAAAAGTAGAAGCAAAATCTGTGGCACATCTAGACAATTCCATTTTCTGGTTTGAAAGAAAATTTCTAACTCTGGAATACACAGCAGGTGCAGTATTCCATTGGTCACAATTTGGGCAGAGTTTCACAGATAACTTCAATTTTTCTTCCAACTCTGAGGCTAAACTTAGATCTTGGAAAAGGCCAATGCCTGTGCCAAAAAAGCACACTCTGGTACATGCTATGCAATTTTAGCCAGTTGACTTCAGTTTTCGTCTGCTAGCTGTAGGTAATTTTACTCCAAAGACCACTGCTTAGGCAAAGTTGAATTTTGTTCCAAACAGTAGAAAAATATCTACTGTGAACAAAGAAAAACTATACCAGACAACAAAACTTACATTTGATGGTGACCTGAGGTAGCATTTGCTCGGTCAATGTTAATTTATTTCTCTACTTAAGTTAGAACTGTATTTAGCACTCACTTTTTAAAAAATATGGGTCAAACCGCTGCAAAATAATTTCAATGGGCTTTAGGTTAAAGGAGAATGGAGTAAAAACACCAATGTCTCAATCAAATCCCTAATTTGATAGAATAACTTAGAGGCCACAAAAGGCAAATTATAAACAAATGTAATCACATTGCAAATTAAAAAACATACTACTACGTTCTCAGATAGCAGACAAAAAACACTGATGTCTATGAAATATTTCTGCCAATGAATTGCCAACAAGTAAATCTAAAACAGAACAATCATTCAAGTGAAAGTCAAAAGAAGTCATCCACATATTTTACTCTCATAGCTGCCACCATATGTTAATGTTTATTCAGCACAAAATTATTTAACTTAACAGTAGAATAACTTAGTAGATGAACTGCAAACACTTTCAGTGAGTCTCTGACCAACTAAGATGTCACGGTGACAGGCAGAACTACCACCATAAACCACGGAAGCAGAAAGTACGCTTTCTTCTTGAAGTATGTTTGCACTTGTGATGATAAAGAGGACAAATGTGTTTTTTTTAACTGAGCAGTAGGTAATATGCATTTTAGGAGCTCAGAGTTGAAAATTATCAGGCAAAGCTAATACCCACTCATTAAAAAAAGTACTGAAAGCCATTGAGATAGATCATTTCAATACTTACCAGAACTAAATTATATCTAATTTATTAATAATGGGAACAGTTTTCATTCTGTTTTTCATATCAGGCAGATCTGTATAGACCTGAGCGTTTTGGCCTTTACCCTTTCAACAACAAAAGATCTTAAATCCACTGTCAAGTAGTATCTGCTACAACACTGTAGTACATGGTCGTATAATTTAATTACTTTGCTTCTCCGCATCACTCTAAACAATTTTTTGCTTATCATAATAACAAAACGAAGACAACCACAGAACAAAACCTTCACATACTGTACCTGCAAAGCACAGTTCATCATTCGCACAATGTAGTCAAACTGCTGATGGTCCAGGATTGCTCGATTTTGTTTAACGTGCAGGCCCAATTCCTGTGTCAGGCAGTGCCGAGCTGCCTTTCCTTTTAGGGCTCTCAGAGCTGCAGGCAGGGTCTGGAGACAAGAAAATCTAACTTTATGAAAATGAAATTAAATGGTACTATTCATACTGAATATCATTCATTTGTTATTAAGAAACTGCAAGTGGCAGTATAGCAAAGAATAATTTTGGAAATGACTCATTAGCTTGAATACCAAACTTTTACATGAGGGTTGGTTCAGCTTGAGTCATAGAGTATTACATTTTTCCCATTTATTTTTTTTTCAAATGCATTAAACAGCCTTTCTCACCTACATCTGTAAATAGAAATGATCGAATACAGACAGGCATTGAATGGATGTGAAATCAGAAATGGATTATTGTGCATGAAAGCAAGTGCTCTATTCTGTACCAGCTAGGCCAGGTCTCGAGTTAGCTTATCAAGGCCAACCAGAATGTTTTTTGATAAGCAGTGAATGACAAATGGCTTTAGAAGTGGCATACCTCTCATAGCAATGAGGCCACAAGACTGTTATGCAGTTTACCCTAAAACAGTGCCAATATAATATTTATGCCTATGTTTTAAAGATGCAGCAAGTGCTACATCAGTGATTATCAACTGTGGCCCTTCAGACTAGATTTAATGGGTGGTAAAAGATAAATAAGAAAAGGCAGCCTATTGTCCAAGGAAAAATTTACCATGCAGGGGGACAAAAAACTACTGAAATTTTCCAAATGCCTGTAAGCTGAAAGAGGTGAAAAACTATCTGTTTTTAACCTGCATGTTACACATGCATCAAAACTCTTTAAAAAGAGCTACACATTTTATTAGGATTTTTCTCATATGCATTTCCATAAAATAACTTGTAAATCAAGAAATTCTCATTTTCTACCGTGGGCTGCACAGCCTCAGAGATATACAGGTGATACTTCTCTGAGAAATCAAAAAAATTCTTAAAATAATTTGACGGTCATTTTTATATGTAGAATTAGATTTGAGAGTAAGTTTGAGTGATTGTTCCAGAATTAATAATTGAAAACTCTATGGATAGAATCTACAAAACCTGGCAACTTCTTCATTTGAAAAAATGAATGTCAAGGACGACAACTCACTAGTACATTTTAGTGAAGACAGACATGCCAAATATTTACATTCATCTCTGAGTTCTATCAAATTACTGATTTTTAAAACCAGGAAAATTTACTGTACTGAAAATTTCAAAAGAGCTGATTTACTGTACTGAAAAATTCAAAACTGCTAGACCAATATATAACCCTTTCTAAAAAAACTATGCAGACAATACTATTTATAATGGCAATCTAAGTTAGCAAAAAGGGCATCAACACACCCATGCAGTATTACAAACCGGTTTTCAAATCCATTAGCTTCATATTACACACAGTATTGCATTTAGGTGATTAGTTTTATTGCTTACTTTCTTCATTTAAATGGTTAAAATAATCATTAGTATTTGAAACAAGCCTTCAAAATGTACTTTGCTCATTAGCAGAACAGAGTCTTATTTGGGAAAGTTAAAAATTAATTTTATTACCTTTTCAGTCTCCAAAAATTTGTTTTCAAAAATGAACGAGATGCAGTTTCTAACAACTTCCAGCCTTTGTGCACTGTTGAAAACTGTGCTTCCTTTTTCCATTATGGAAACTAACAAAGAAAAAGAAGAATATACATCTGTGAAATGTCTTCTGCAAGAGCCACAAAGAATATCAGAAAGTTCCTTACAAAAGAAAAAGAAAAATTTAACATGCTCTCCATTTTGTTCTGTTAAGCAAATACCATTAGTAGGTGTATACAGATGGGAACGTAAGATCCTAAACCTTTGGTTTTCCTATACTATCTGAAGAAGAGAGTGCTCTGAATTTTAACTAGAGCAGTTGATTCTCTTTACTGTTTGCTCTATGTCTCATACAGGCAGAAAGAGATTCTAACATACTAATGAAATGTATTAATAAGTACAAATTAATAACAAAAAAAAGCAAGTTTCTGTATGTGTTCTGCAGTGAACTATGTAGCCTTGCATATTTTGTAGCAGCAGATAACATTATTCCCCAAAAAATTCATTGGCCATGCCAATTCCCAAACCAGACAAACCCGTTCTCTTATCTAGATGCCAATTTGCTGAGATCTAAAGATTATTTTCTTAATGCGGTGTTTTCACTCTGAATTTTCAAGAAAATTCAGAATGGAAGAACTAACAGTCTCTTTTTCTCTTTATTGTCAAGTAAATAGAATACAAATGCTCCTAATATCCAAGGATTTTGACACATAGGGAGTAAAAGTGTGAAATCTGTTCCTTGGAAAAAACCCACAACCAACTTTGACATAAAAATTAACTTATTAAGAAAGAAAACCTTCTCTTGCATCTAGCCTTTTAAAGAAAGACAAGAGAAAACAAGCACATACTCTTTAAATCTTCTGTAAGTGACAGATTCGACAACATAGTCAACAGCAAGGGCAGGTGAATAGAGTTTATCTTCTTACATAAACCCAAAGAGAAACAGGCCTGGAAGGGGCCTCAAGAGGCCATCTAGTTCATCCTGCTGTCCCTAGGCAGGACCAACTGTATTTATGTTATTTCTCATGTTTGTCTAATATGTTCCCAAAGTTCTGTGATAACAGACTCCATGGCTTCACAAGAAACCCATTCAACTGCCTTACAATCCTCATTTTACCAAGTTTTTCCTGACAAATAACTCTAGTTTTGTGCTGCAATTAAACCCATTATTTCTTATCACTCCAGATTATTCCCTTTCTTTTTTTAACAGCCTCGTATGTAATTGAAGACTGCTATTATGTGTTCCCTTAGTCTTCTATTTTTCAGTCTAAACAACTCTCCATCTTTCCTTGTAGGTCACATTCTCCAGACCACTGGTCATTCTTGTTGCTTTCTTCTGGACTCCCTCCAAAAGAACCAAAAACAGAGACAGTCTTCCAGTGTCCAAAAATGGATACAAACAGTCCAGCTGAGGTCCTACTGGGTACAACAAAAGGATTTCTCCATGGAGTTCACTGACTGTACTCCTGTTTATACATCCTACTAAAATGTTTGTCTTTTTTGCAATAGCTTGATATAGTTGGGTCATGTTAGCCCTAAGATCATTATAATCCCCAAATTAATTTCTGAAGAGCTGTTGCCTAGTCAGCTGATCACGCCTATGCAAGTGCAATACCTTATTTGAAGAAAAACAGCAGAGAACAATTCAACAGAGCCCAGATCTCTAATTTTTGAAGATTGATTTGAAATCTAATCCCACCCTTACAAAGTTTTGCGAGCTCTGCCAGCTTCGTGTGTCCTGCAAGTTTACTAAACATACTTGTTTACGCCATCATTCACACTAATGAATATGACTAATGGAATTTTTCTGGCATTAAAATGAAATTGACAGGCCTACAATGTCTACATCTGTTCTTTATACTTAAATATAGGTATACTTATTTTGAGACAGATGTTCTGTTTGTTCCTTGCCTTTTTCCAGTAATTTAAATGTCTTCCACTAGTGTGAAAGGAGAAACCCTAACAGTTCAAAGCTTGGTTCAGCCAGTCCTGCAAGTAACCGACAGTGATACTCATCAGACCTAGGTGAATACACAATATCTAATTTAATAGTTCAATCTAACTCAGATCAAATCCTTTTTTGTTATTTGTAATTATGCCACTCACACTCTGGATGTTTCACTTCTTAGTACAGGTCGATGCAAAAGGACTTTTAAAATTGCAGAGGCAAACAGGGAAGTCTATGTACTAAAGTTTACTACCACTATTTACTAAAAATACTGTGTTAACACCAATTTGGGAGCAACACATTGCAGCCATGCTAATTATATATTCAACTCACAAGACAGAATGACAAATAAGTAAATTGGAGAACACGTAAACATACCAACAGGGGGACCCGCTGGAACAACGCACTTCTTGTCCCCACGGGTGGCAGGGGGGGCACCCTGACTCCTTGCGAGGCCTTCCTGGAGGAGCTCCTGCACTCGGCACTCATTGATCCGGGGGAAAGGGAGGATGTGAACCCGCAAGTGGGAGCCCTCCGTGGGCCGTGGCACTTTCTGGAATGCTATGTGGGGATTTGGGTTCTCCTGCAAGTCAGAAGCAAAAGGTTACACACAAATGTGTTACATACTGTTTGCATCTGTCTCATCCAATTTTATTGTTGTTTTGTGTATCCATCATACCTGAAAGATTAAGAAGCCAAGTATCTAATGCAGCTGACTAATATCATGTTTCATATTCATATCACCCTTGATTTATTATCTGTAATACCTCCAACTTTGTAAAAAGCTTTTATAAAATTATTTCCGTCAACATGCAAAATTCAAAAAGAAAGAGAGCAAAAGAAAATCACTGCTTAACTTTGGTTGATTTTACACTGCTTAATAAATACTTAGGACTTGAATAGAGCTTAGTTTGACAATCAACCTCTTCGTTAGAGAGACGGTTGAAGAATATTAAAACATACAATCTCTTCACCAAGTACTGAGAAATATTCTCATCTTGATCAGGACTATGAAGCGGAAAATCATTTTTGTACTGCGTTGTATCAAACTATGACTGTCCCTCACTAGGGACCAATTTTGTATCTTCTTTATGTCCCACAAAAATACGTCACCCAGCTCACTGTTCGCGCTTAAAAAAAGGAAAGAAGTTAGTATAGGTGATCAAAGAGAGTAAATGATGGGTCAAAACTACAAGGAAAGTAAAAAGAAGCTGTCACATCAGATTTTGGGGTGTTCTCAAAGAACAGATGTTTGCCTACATGATTTTTTACTCACTCTTTTACAGTCTTTGTTTTGTTTTTCTTTAACAGAAAATGTAATAAGCAGCGACAAAGAAAGCTTTTATACTTGCTTTTGGATTTTCTTGCAGAGGTCTTCAGAATTAAAAAATTAACAAAAATTACGTTCACATTGCAGAACATTGATGTATTTGTTTAACCAAAATATTTGCTGCAGCTGCTACTATGTAATTACTATATTTGTCTTGATCCTGACATTATCATGCAATACTGAAGACATTAGCAAAACACACCCTCTACCCTACAACAGAGATGTAACTCTGTGTGGGGTATTTGAAGACTTGCTCTATGTAGCTAAGCTCTGTTGGCATTTGTCAATACCAGAAGCAGTATCAGTGCAATATGTGTTCCTGTACGTCCACATGCATGTTCTGCCTCTGGTGTTCAGCAACTGGAAAGACCATGTACATCCACTAAGTTTCACTCAACTGCCTCCACATTGATTTGAGCTTGTTTAAAACACACTTTCCAGAAAGATATCCTGAAGAGAGCAAGATATGAAAATTCACCATTTCTTTCAATTTTTTCCCTCAAGTCATTGATAATCTTTCCTGTTTGGTTTTTTTTTTCCTGACTTCAGGTTGTACTTTTTCCAAAACACAGCTGAGATCTACATGTTCCATGAGGATTCTACCACCATTCACCGGATCACATCTCACATCTTGAGGAGTGTAACGATCAATCAAATAAAACAGGCTATTTTCAACTCTTCATTCATATACAAGGGGTTATCATTAATCATGTTTGAATTTACTGTTATCCAGTGAATCCTCTGTGCTGCTACTTCTTACTGACTACGTACCCCTGCCAAAGTGGGCTACTCAATCAATTAGGTTTCTGTTGTACAAGCACAACCAGCTTGCAATAAAACTTTTAAACAGGAGCTAGCTTAATACTTTCATTTATGGAAGTAAAAGGCAACAAGGAGATCAAATGCATCAACTTGAGAAACAGCAGTCAAAACAAGCCAGCTACTTAGCCATACAAATTCTTTGCAGAGGAATGTTTAATGAAACAAGCAAAAAATCTAGCTAGGGGGATAAGAGCAGCAGATGCCAGAAGCAGCAAGGCAGGGCAAGGGAACATAGTCTCAGCAGGGGCTAACAGATGATATATAACAGAAAAAGCCAGAAAGGGAGAATAACTATTCCACATTCTATTTCATGGAGAAAAGAGATACAGAGAAAAGATACAGAAAGAGTTACTTTAATCTTGGCCATCACAAACCTAATCTCAGCTGCATATGCTATTAGGAATGTAGGTCTAATGTCTTCAACTACTGAAGCAGTACATGCCAAAAACTTATCTAGATTTTCCACTTGTACCAGCTAGACTAATACAAACACTATCTCTCCCTAACAATCCTTGTTTCTCATATGCATCTAGACTGTCACAGCTACAATATGATGACTATTTAAACTGTGGAACAAGATGTCAAAATATGTCATGCAGCGAGTTTAAAATGAGGCAGCTCTAGGCATAACTTACAGAAGCAATGTTACTCACCACAGTCCTTTATTCAAAGACAGCTCTATACACAGCTACTAAAAATCTGGCTTTTAAATACACTAAGTCATTGACCTAGTGGTAATGAAATAGCAGGTCAATCACAATAGTATAAATAAATTGCATCATAACAAAAGACTAAAATAAATTACTTTTGACACCGATTTTAAGAGATAATGTAAGTGGAAAGTTGCACATACACACATTCGCTTATGCTTTATAGGCTCTTTCATTTTAAAAGGGATCTATATCCACTAGAAAACAAATACAAATGTGCACCATCTCTGTTGGAGTAATTTAGTATCATAATACTGATGTGACGTGATGATTGGAGGCCACCTTGGGCATAGCGATCACGAAATGATAAGTTTTTGATTCTTGGAGAAGTAAGGAGGGGGATTAGCAGAATGAGTTTATGACCTTTGGAAGAAGGGGCAGGCAACTCAGGAGGACTACAAGGAGGTCATGAAGTTATGCAGGGAAGAAATTAGAAGGGCCAAAGCCCAACCGGAACTTAATCTGGCCAATGCTGTAAAAGACAATAAAAAACGTTTCTATAAATAATTAGCAACAAAAGAAGGGCTCCATCCTTTATTGGGTGGCCAGTCAGAAGTGGTGTTCCCCAGGGCTCAGTATTTGGGTTGGTTCTGCTTAATATCTTTATCAATGATCTGGACAAGGTGATCAAGTGCACTCTCAGTAAGTTTGCGGATGACACCAAGTTGGGCAGGAGTGTTGACAAGCTTGAGGGTAGGATGCCTTTACAGAGGGATCTGGACAGGCTGGATCAATGGACCGAGGCCAACAGTATAAGGTTCAACAAGTGCAAGTGCTGAGTCCTGCACTTGGGTCAATAACTCCATGCAATGCTACAGGCTTGGGGAAGAGTGGCTGGAAAGATGCCCAGCAGAAAAGGACCTGGGCATGTTAGTTGACAGCTGAATATGAGCCACCAGTGTGCCCAGGTGGCTAAGAAGGCCAACAGCAACCTGGCCTGTATCAGGAATAGTGTAACCAGCAGGACCATGGAAGTGATCATCCCCCTGTACTCAGCACTGGTGAGGTCGCGCCTCGAATACTGTGTTCAGTTTTGGGCCCCTCACTACAAGGAAGACATTGAGGTGCTGGAGTGTGTCCAGAGAAGGGGAATAAAGCTGGTGAGGGGTCTGGAGAACAAGTCTTATGAGGAGCAGCTGAGGGAACTGGGGTTGTATAGTCTGGAAGCAGGTTGTAGCAAGGTGGGGGCTGGTCTCTTCTCCCAAGTAACAGGCAACAGGCCAAGAGGAAACGGCCTCAAGTTGCACCAGGGGCGGTTGAGATAGGACATTAAGAAAACCTTCTTCACCAAAAGGGTTATCAAGCATTGGAACAGGCTGCCCAGGGAAGTGGTAGAGTCACCATCCCTGGAGGTACTTAAAAGACATGTAGATGTGGTGCTTAAGGACATGTCTTAGTGGTAACACTTGGCAGTGTTAGGTTTACAGTTGGACTCGATGACTTAAGGGTCTTTTCCAACCTAAATGATTCTATGATTCTGTGAATCGATGATAATAACAATTATACTGTTTGCAGCTATTTCCCATGTTTATAGGATAGTACCACAATAACCATATGCTTATAACATTACAGCCTGAGCTCTTGGAGAAATGAAAACTTATAAAAGACAGATTGATTTTAAAGAAATTTTAGGGCAATCCCTCCTCATTTTTTCTGCTATATCTTCCCCAAGTTTGAATTCACTCATCTCTGCCCTCTGATCAAAAAGAACCAGACTAGTTTACTTTAATATTTCCCATTGACTTTCTAATGAAATAACCATTCTGAACGTCACAGAACTGTCAACTAATATGCCTTCTGACAGGGTTAACCTGAAAGAGCTGAATTCAGAAAATGCACGTTATGTATAGCACCACTATTAAATTAGTATAAATGAATTTAATATTTATTCAGAAGGTTTTATTTCCAGTAACTTCATTTTAGATCAAAATAGAAGATAATTCCATCAGTACTTATCATTAAGAAAATGCTATAGGATGAGAGGTATACCGTGGAATAAATAATATTTTATTACAGATCAAATGTCATAGATGAAATGAATCTATGCAAGAAATATTCTGATGTATGATGTTTCTCTTCATTTTCTACAACGTACATTCTCTTATCTTAAGTCTGAAGTGTCAGTGTATGGACATCAGTGTTAAGATACTCCAGTAAGTATGCTACACCACATATGGACGAGACACCACTTCATACACATTTTTAAATGCGAAATGGTTTTAGTCCGCAAAGATGTATTTGCCCTCTAATGTCTACTATCAACAAAGTAGATTAAAATATGTATCAATTCTTTCTTATAAAACAGGTGTAACAGTTATTTAGCAATTTCAGAGGACAAGAGGGATGGAGCAAGTGAGTGAATGAGTGTGTCTGAAGATAGACAAACAAATTCTGTAACAAAGGACAATATTAAAGCCAGACTAATCTCATTTCACACACCTTACTATTCACACATTCCATTTACTTGAAATACATAGATGTATTTTTCCGTCCAAAATCTACTGACAAAAAAGATTGCTGAATGCACTGGTTGTAAAGTTTGGGATTTCCTATGGAAAAGATACTAATTTTACCCCAAACAAAGACTGCATTGACACTCACAAAATGCCTAAAGGCAATTCATTTTCGAAAAAAAGACACCCACAATCCAACCTCTTCCCCCCGCCCCAAACACTCCAGAATTTAGCAGTACTTGGTAATTCTTGTGGTTTTTTTTATAGAAGAACAGATGCAAGTCATAGTTTTGGAAAAGTGGGATATAGAAAAGAAAGGGCAATAAAGGGCAACTGACCGCATAATAGATATTGCTCTGTGGAGTCTGAACGACGACAGGAAGTGTGAGGGGAGGGGAGATTAGCTGATAAGAAATAAACAACAACAAAAAAAAACCCAGTAATGGAATGGTAAGAGATTTTACAAAAGCACCATGTAACATAAAGGCATGATAGGAAGGCAAAAATGAAACTGGAAATTGTATTCTAGGAAACCTGAAAAGTCCAAGAAACAGGCTGTAAGGAATGAAATAGTGCTTGCTGAGCATACAAACCATGGGGACTGGGTTGCACAGCAGGAAAGATCTGCTGAAAGTATACATTATGCCAAATTGGATGTACAGTTTTCATATGCAAAAGTGTTGAGAGGCAAGAAAAGAGATGTATTTGGCATAGACGGATTGCAGCAGAGAAAATAACAGTTTATATACATTATGTGAATATACACTAAGAAAATAGAATGCTAAGTGGCAGTAGCTACACATAAATCCATATTAGCATTAATAAATCAATATTACCATACTGAACTTCCTTCACTTATACAAAATTGGTGACATTTAGAGTTCCAAAGTCTTTTGTCATAATGCAGATGATAACTATCACAAGTAGTCGTTTCCATTTTCAGATGCTGGATCAAACTCCGAAATAAGAAATTTCAATGTTACTATCTCAACTGTAAAAGTGCAGCAGGTAGAGTAAACTTACATTTTTGAAGAGCTGTTCTGCAAGTTCTCTAACGTGTTTTATCATTTTTGGCGGATTACCTTCCTCAGCTTTAATTCTTTCGACTTCAAAGGCTACCAACTTTAAAACAGAAAAACAAAAGTTGATAATTCAACTAAAAATAATTTCTTTCCTATTGAAGTTATGAAATGTTAACTTTAAATTGAAACTGAGCACAGAAAACTTAACACCGAAAAATGTGCAATGTCACGTTGCTCTGGAACATGAGACATTTTCACTTTCTTATAGAGCTTCTGCTACCAGATTTTATAGTCCTACCTAACACAGAAGTCCTACATACCTAAAGCATTCCTTTAACATTTCTAATACCACAATCCATATTTCTCATCTATACTACTACTATGCAGAATTAATACCAAACTCTATTTGTACTCTACATTAAAATAAAAGCCAGCGCAGTACAAATATGGCATTACTTTTTAAAGAAAAAAAAAATGTTTGTCCCAGTTTATATTGTTGGGTATGCATTTAATTTAATATTTCTCAACTACTTTTTCAATGTTTCTAAGACTGTAATTAAATTACTTGAAATAATTCTGTACTAGCACATGTGATGCATTATGAAGTTCCAAACCTGACAATAGGAACAGGATTACAACAATTTATACAACTGTTTAACTTCATACATATGAGCAGGGCATAATTTAATGGAAGCAAGCTAGAAACGTATGCTTAGTAGAAAATGAGAACAGAGAAGTTTAGTACAAACTTTATATAATAAACAGTGAGGATTCAGAAGCACTTCAATGTTTTTCACATGCTGAAATACCGTAGGTACATTTGAATTTCCATGGAAATATAGAAGCAGTTTTCACCTCATCAAAAAGATCACAGGTTCTGAAGGGAGGACCCCTCTCTGACACAAAACCAGCAAATGCCATTCCATTGAGAACTTTGGTTAGAAAGTCATTCTCAATCAAGCCTCGCTGCCCCAAGAAGGCTGCCTGTAACAAACAGAAAAAAAATGCAAGTATGTTATCAGTATCAAAACTACAACCAACTATTTATGTACTAGTAGTTAAACATTTTTACCAGCTTATAGTAATATGTGGTATTTTCTAGTTAAGTCTTTTATATTACCTACTATCTTTTTATACCTGAATCCAGGAGTGATGTAACAGGAAGTTTGATGCACACAGTTTATAAATCTCACAGGCTATAACAGAAAACTAGTAACTTTCAAGTATTGCTTTCTAATCATATGCACACGTTTTCAAATTCCTTAATGATTCCTGAAATGTTTCTTGTATTAAATTTTAATGTTAACTTTGTTTCACATTTCATCACTGTCCCTGCAATTAGTCCCACTGAAATACACTGATACAGTACTATGTCAAAGTGATATGCTTATCACATAGATTATTTTATTTTTTCAAACTTGAATAATGTGACATAAATTAATATTAACTAAATATACATAACTGCTTCTCTTTTACCTTGTGGAAATGAATTACTGGTTCAGCATGAATTCTGATCAGCTGAAGACATGACCGGTATCCTTGGAAAAGTTGTGCGAATAGCCTAAGGAAGATTGCTCGCACTTCTTTATCCTGTAAGCAGTAATTGAACAGGCTGTCAAAATACTGTCATATTCTAAACTTTTCTACACTTTATATAAAGCTATCCGAGAAACGCCTACAAATTCATCATACAGTGCAGCAGTGTAGCATTAAACTTTTCTACACTTTATATAAAGCTGAGAAACGCCTACAAATTCATCATACAATGCAGCAGTGTAGCACACCACTCCAGTGTAGCATGCCATATCTCCACTTTAGATACTTGTACACACATGAAGTTATCTTACATGAGGCTACAGTTTCACCGATCTGTCCTCAGATGGCAATGACAGATTTAGTACGTATTCACCCCTTTACTGCCACTGCTCTTTTCTACACCTGCACAACAGCCTCTGGGCAATGCAAATGTAACTGTTGTCATGTGGTAAACCGCATGAAGGAACTGCCATGAAAGAAAACTGATTCTAAACAAAGGAAAGATGATATTTTAGCCTGGATTTATTATATTATTTTAGCAGTGCCATTGGAGTGGGCAGGGGCAGCAAGGAACCACAGGAGCCTGAGCTGGCATTGCTGCTGCCGGGGGAAGCAGGCTCTAAGCATCACAGGCATCATCATAGTCATGCTCCAAGTCTGCTCAGCTACTTGTCTAGAACTTTTCCAACTCATGTCTTCACTTGTCAATCAATCTAGTGCAGCCAAAATAAGCCAGGGTTAGTTTAAAAAGTTTAAAACAGTAGATCTTTAAAGTCCTGGTTTATTTTGATTTAAATGAGTAAGGAAGCGCTTAGGTAAACATCTATGGGTTAATGGAAATGATGTGAACAGTTGGGGGCAGACTTGGGGCAGTGACATCTTCAGCTGGCCCGGATGCAACTAAAGACTGATCACATTGTGTGCCACCCACGTTATTTTATCTTAGCTCAGGTACCACTCAGACTGGTGCCTAAAAATTGTTTTATGACCTTGATTTTTATGGTGTCTCAAAGGTCTTTTAAAACCAACTCTAACTTTAAAGTTACAAGGAGCAAAGAATATTAGATTAACAAACCAGACAAACAGCTCATCGGCTAATCAACAAGCAAATACAATACTTTAAAGAAATAAGTTCAAGTATATACAAGATTCTATAAAGCTGTCCTATTGGAATATTTTTCTAGATGTCTGTTTATTCTTCTCTGGAACTGAATCAATGTTATTCTATTTTTAAATTAATTTTGTAAGGGCTCACTTGACTGAAAGATATAATTTTCTTTGTGTCCGGGCTGCTCTCTAGGATTTTAACAGGTACGTTTGTACCCTGACTTTTAGGACTACTTGAAAACATGGTCACATCTTTCAGATTTCACTATTTTGATACAAATTTATAACTTCACTACTCAAAGTGAGATCTTAGCTGAATTTTGCCATTAGTTTAAATGAAAACTAGATAACGTTTTCTGTCTTCAGCAATGAAGAAAAACAATCTTAAAGCAAGAAATAAGAACAACAAATATATGTACCCCTTCAGAGTTTTATGTTTTTGAATACACCTACACAAGAAACCCAAGCTCTGTTCTTACATTGAACTGGCTTTTGGATTTTAGTTAAACTCATGTTCAATTCTAGACACTCCTACAAGTTATAAACAGCAGCTTTACCAAGTTGTTAAGTTATCATGGCTTCACAACTACTTTTAATCTAAATTAACTAGATTTTAGCAGAAAACTTTCAATAGACTTTTTTTAGTACAGACAATTATATATTGTTTCATTCAGGCTGAGGTTTATTAAAGCCAAATCCAATCTTAAAAAACCCCCACAACTCCTTTCCCAATATGTCCAGGCATACAATGCATAATCATCATCTTTATTGTAAGACCAGTGATTTATGGTTTGCTGACACAGCTACCAGTTCTATCTTTACTCATATTTACTCAAAAATTTAGATCTTGAATGACATTTTTAATGTTTCTGAACTTTTTTTTCTCTTGGCTGGATGAGGTGTCTTATAGACTTGATTTTAACATTTACACACACACGCACACACAAAAAGACCAGTTTGTCCATTGGTGTAAAATTTTACAGTTGCACTGGTCTACAAAACAAAGAAGGCACAGATTTAACTCAACAGACAGCAATATTAAAAGTAAATAAAGTGCTTTCATATTAATACAAATATGTTTACAAAAACTTCTAACCCATTAGAATGCTATTAGAGGGCAGAATGCAAAGTCTAGTGGCATTTCTTTGCTCCACCAATAATACTATAAAGGATATGTAAAAGAAAACACAAAGTAGAAATTCTTAAAAGAAGGTTAGTCTAAAATTTCAACAGTTTTCTACTTAAGCAAGTCAGACATAACACAGAAATCTTACCAGCATTTTTGAGTGTGATAAAGCTGTTCGTGGGGGAGGGAATGCATAATCTGCTGTTTCCAAATCAGGATGCAAAACCTAGAGAATTTTTTAAACAAAATTTTTTCCCCTCGTTTTGCTGAGAAAAGGACAAATTAATTTTTTTTCTTTCTCAAATTAACATTCACTGGTATTAAGTATCTCAAATAATAGATTAAGTTATGAAGACTGTATGGAAAAAAAAGCAGGATTAATCTCTCAGCTTCAGGTTTTTATTAGTGAGCTAGTTATCCAAAACTCTTATTACAGTCAATGAAGCTAATCAATATAGTTAGGGATTTTAGAGTTGATTCATCTGCAACAGATTAATAGACATAAAATTCTTCTCTTTAAGACAAGATTGGTTCAGAAGCCTCCAAATAAGGTGTTTTCTAACTTATGACAATAATAGTAAAAAGACAAACTGCACTACTTTTTGTGGCGATTCCCTAATGTAGAATCAATCATTCTTGAATATTGATACAGGGGCATCATACAAATAAACTTCAAGACTAATTAGTTATTCTTTTGTTAAACTTCAAGGCAATGTACAGTTGAAATGAATTTATAAAAACAGAAAAGAAACTAAAATGAATAGTAATAATGCTGCTCAAACACTGAGGTTTAATGCTGCTCACTTACCAAAAATCAATATTAGAAAGGAAAAAATCACTAACTTCCTCTTGAATAGTGAAAAAATATTTCAGTAATAAATTACTCATGATATTAACTGTAACTTCAGATAATAAATTTTTCTCAAAGCAATAATCTTGGCAGGAATCGAAGTTTTAAATTTCACATTTGCAATGTGTTTGAAAGTGATTTAATACTGAAATTAATTTTTCATTCTTTAAAAATAGGTGAGAGGACAGAAAATGGAGTTTGTATCAAAACATACTAGAGAAAGTGCCATTTGTGTCTGATGTAGCAGTGGCTCTGGCAGCTGAGAAAGATGAATACATTCGGGAATTTTAATTGTGCCTCCATCCAGGTCTGCTATGATTACATCTAACTGAAAGGAACAAACAAAAATATTATCAGTAGTGCATACTATGAGCATAGTTTACAAACACAACAGTTCAAATGTCATGATCTGCATGTAAGTTAAAATAAACAAATTATAAGAGTATTAACCTTAATGTACAGAATGCTTTTGATAAAGGAAATACTCCAAATACTTCATATTACTGAATCTAGTTGTGAAAAATAAATGTAAACTAAAGAAAGTTAAATGAGGCCACACTTTCAAACGTAACTTCTGTTTCTGGATGTTCCAGGTGTGTTCAGTGACTTGAGTTATCTAATAGGCTCTTTGTAAAAGGACACAGTGATGACAAGTCTAAGTAAAATCACATGTTTCTAGGTACCTCTGTAACCCTGGTTCAGTTTCTCAAGCATGTGCTTAAAAAGTAAGGATAAAATAAATTAATTGAGGATACATTTGAAACTCTTAAGTGAATTATTTAAACTCGGGACAAACACATGACAAAGCTGGAAACGGATCCATTCCTTCCCATCCTGCACTAAAATAAAATAACTTCCCTCCTCTACTTTATAGTCTCAACGTATTTAGAAAAGAATTGACGCTTTTTCTTTTTTCTCCTTCTGATTGTCTTGCCTTGTCTTTTACAGTAATATTTTAAAAGTATATTTATTGTTCACATAAACATCTCTGAACTAAAAATCGCAAATAACATTGTGTCTATGAATATACTGGTTAGACATACTTACAAGCTCATGAATGTCATTACGAAAGACAGAATGTACGCCAATTATGAAAGGTGTTGGTGAGCTGAGAACTTCCAGTAGCTGTGCAGGAAGAATTGGAATATAGGGATAACTGTGAAAAGAATAAATAAAATAAAATAAAAGCTCCTGACTGTCTCTTCACATAGGGCAGCTTTTTTCTTAAAAAAAAAAAAAAAAAATAATCTTCCTGTTACGTATTAAATTTACTATAAATACCTGTATTTTAAAAATACAGAAGATGAAATTATCTATTGAATACTTCTTTATAAAGTGTCATGCTGTTAAAAGAACATCTGTCATGTAAACTCCAAAAATTATTATATTACATAGTCTACAATTTATTGTAAACAAGTGTATTTTGCAAAATAAGAAAAGACTATCTATATTTATAACATTTATGTTACATGGACATTACATTTGTCCACAACTTTTAGGTAACTAGGGATGCTAAAGCTATGCATAGTGCTTCCATTTTAAACAGATAGCTAGTTTTTGGCCAGACATCTACAATTCAGCCTTCTGTAAAATATCATTAATAAGAAATCTTTAAATGAAATCTGCTTTGATAGTGGAATAGCAACTAAATATTGTGTATAGTATTCTATATTTCAGATACCGTTTACTTGACAATCTTTTAAAAAATAGTGTTTTCATCAGAGCAACATGAAAATCCAGATCTAATTTGATCAATGCATTTCAACACCTAGTTTATAGTTATTAAAAATCTACATTCATCACCATTGTAGCATTAGAAAATATATTCCAAAACTTCCTTTCAATTTTTTTTCCCTTTTTATTCTGTTTTAAAATGAAGCCCATCTCTGAAATATTTTAAATAAAAATGTGCTACTAAAATACAAGCATTTTTTAAAACAGATGAGTCAGATGTCTTCTTCCTAAAAAAACAAACAGCTTGACATTAAGTTTTTCATTTCAAAGTGCTGGATTCAGATGTGTCTTTTTTAGAGAGAATCAATTTGATCATTTAAATTCATTCTCTGTTAGACATTTGTCAGTGACTTAAAACTGTGATACAAGCTAATGCAGATGTTATCTTAGAACCACAGAATCTTTCAAGTTGTAAAGGGCCTCAGGAGAGCGTTTAGTCCAGCCTTCTGCTCAAGCAGGGTCAAGAGTGGATCCAGAATAGCTGCCCTGGGCTTTGTCCAGTTGGGTCCTGAAAACCTACAGGGATGGAAACACCACAGGGTCTCCGTTCCCCTGCTTAGCTATCCTCATAATAAAACATGTTTTCCCTGCATCCGGTCAGAAACCACCCTCTCCCCTTCTTTTGGTTTACGAACCCAATCTCTTGTTCACGCACCTCCTCTTACTTATTGGCAGGCTGTTATTAGATCTCCCCCATATCTTTTCCATTTACTTATGGATCATCACTGTCAAGTTTTACCGTCCAACTGACATGGTGGTTTGGGCTTCTGTTGTATTTGTAGGTAGGATGTTTCTCCTTTAATTGTTTCCATTGTTGTGATGCAATCAGATTTTTATTAAAGTTGTGTACAGACTAGGACTTGTACATATGATCATGGAAGCCTTTGCTTATTTGAACAAACGTAGCACAACTCCTTTTGTTAAAGTAATATAATATAAAATGAGTTATTAAATTAGCCAAAGAGTTCACAGAATCAAAACTCAACTCACCTGTATTTGAGGGGAAACATCAAAGACTCCAGAGCCCTACAGGCATCACTGAGCCTCTGAAAGCTGGCAGAGTGAAAGAGAACCTTATTTTCTGTAAGCACGGCACAGAATAAGCTGAGTACATTTTGGATTCCTAAAAAAAAAAAAAAAGAACTGTAACAATGTGCGAAAAGAAGAATCAAAATTACATTTAAATGTACCGCTTTCTGGTGGAATTTTCAAAAAGCATATGATAAATGCATAAATTGCCAAACATCAATTTTTTCTATCTTTTAACTACTGCAGCCTCCTTCCTATTTTTTAGGTTGCTAAAACACTAACAATGTATTTCTACATTTGAAACAGAGTATTATATCTTCCTTTCAATACCACTTTCAGGGATTTCCTCTTCTCAGCACAAATCCCAGCAATGCTTAATAATGACTTCCAACAGTATTATGTGTATCTTCTGGACAGCCTTCTGTGTATCCAGAATTCAATTCTGGTCACTGATCCAGGCTTAACTTCTAAACATTTATGTATCTCCATGGGAGGGAAAAAGAAAAAAAAAAAAATTGTACTGCCAAGCTCAAAAGAAAATGACAAAGATTTCCTAGTAAATACATTCATACTTCACCCATGGATAGCATTCTAGGAGTCACAAGGTTAAAAAAGGGCAGTAAAAGCGTACATGTCATTAGAAGGATATGTGAAAGAAGAGCTGACTGTTTAAACAAGCCCTACTAGATTTAGGGTAAGACTCATGAATCAGATGATGGGGGGGGACGGGACGGGACGATGAGGACATGCAGCTTAAGACAATATAATTTACCTAGGAGACAAAGCCATGTGCTTTCAGGGCAAAAACAAAAATACATTTCCTTTAAAACAAAGTCCCATCCTGAGAAGCAGACATGTCTGAGATATGTGAGATATGCTGAAATTTATGAAATTTCCTGAAATATGCTGGAATGTATGATGTTTCCCTGAGGACATAGCTTGTGTTATCAGTAAGACAGCCTGTATTACCTTTATAAACCTACTGCTTATCTTACAATAATGTTCCCAGTAAGAAGTGTGACTACTGAGAGCCACTATATTCATACGATAATTAACGCTTTGCTTTGCTTAAGTGATTTTTATTACATGTTTTGACAAATCTTTTTTTCTATGATGCTGTATGAAAATTTGCTTTGTTGGAGTGGAGCTTAGTTCATAAATATAAAGGGACAAGGATTCAGAGAGGGTTGTTGAGAAAAAGACTTAATTCTTAGAATGAATAAGTCAAACAATAACATAAGAACTTGTGCTCTCAAACTCCATTCTCCAAGAATCCTAAGGACAGACTCATAAAATCGAAGGCAGAGACTTGAGAGGACTCAAGGACAGAAGGCTTTGTTACAATGCTGAGTGAGTTACTGTTGCAAATATTTGCTATTGTTTTCAGTGGCATAATTAATATTGTGCTAGCATAAAACAAACTGCTTTGTAATATACAATGTAAGGATAGTCTTAAAAAAAAATCCTCATGTGAATGAAATAGGATGCATCAGTGAATGGTTAGAAGCTAACTTGAAATACTGTCCTTTCTTGTGTACATATGTATGGGGGTAAGTAAATATTTGAACACAAAGTTAGAAACTGCTGCCTGTTTAAAAAAAATCTCTGCAAGAAATTAAAAGCTTGAACTGCCCTTTTTATGCAAAACTGTCCTTGTTTCTTTCACAGAAGATTTTAATGACTGCTTTGGAGTATATTTTTTGCTTTAAACTAAGTTTTTGTTTTCAAGATAAGCGGGCTTTTTAGACCATTTCATTCCACACCAAATATTTTACTAAGACACTAGGAGTATATTTTTTTAAGCATCTGGCACTTTTTCCCCATAATCAAATATAAAAAATCTCAAATAATCCTCTATAAACCTATAATGTTCTGGCAGGTATCACTGAGCAAAATAATACCTAAAAACCTCACAAATATTGACAACATTTGGTAGAACTAAATTCTCTAAAAAACCCCCAACAAAATAACAAACTCCTCTTGTGATCAAAATACCTAACGAAAAATTCATGAAAGAGATGGTTTTCCATTCTGCACATCTTAAAATTGCAACCTAGTCTGAGAGGTAACAGCTCTAAAATATTTTCTGGATATCATTGACTTTAAATTTTCTTTTACAAAGAATTAAAACATTCCTTTACTGAAGGTATTCAGTTGAAATCAAGCTATTTAAAAATATAGACCTTTTTTCTAGCTATATGATATTCTCTTGCTGTGAATTACGATGATTCAAGAGTCTAGGACTACCTTAATTCTAATACCTTTAAAAGTCCTGAAACTTACCCAGTATCAGCATTTTTCACTTGAAATCTCTTCTGAATATAGGCTTCCTCATCAGATATCAATACAATACAAAATTCTCAAAAGTGCATGATAACTAAGAACTTAAAAAGGCAAAAATTTTACTAACAAAATACATAAATGAAGTAGAAATCAAGATTTTGCCCATGTATAAGTAGGACACCTGTGAGTACTTCATAGTATTTGAACACTGGCCTTCTAAAGAGAAGATGTGCATAAAACTCTGACTTTCTAGTGTTGATACCTGTCTGTGAAGCCAAAACAACATATTATGGTTACATTGATTTTTTTTGTTCTATTAAAAAAATTGAGAACACATTGGCTGTAAAGCACAAGATCACCCAGTCTCCTAGGGACTACTAAAATGATACACTATCGTATAGCTAATTGAAGTAATGCTACATATGAGCATGAAGATTAACCTGTATGTTGGTTAGATTTTTATGTTTATCACTGTAAGAAATGGATTTTGGTAAGCGTCCTCAACTTCAGAAAATGTTGGATGTCTAGTCAGGGTAATGGTTTTTTCTTGCTGATTTTTCGTGATAGTTTCTTTTAAGAAACCAAATTCACTGTGTTAGAAGACAGGTCAAAACTTAGTGCTGAAGTTCCACTGATGTTCAACGTTTCCACCTAGTAGAGTATGTTCTTGGTAACCAGAAAAATAAGGTCTTTGTTTCTGTAAAACTCGGGGGGGGGTGGGGGAAGTACAAATTTGTCACCTGAACTCAACTACAGTAAGCCTGGAGTTCACAAGTTCTACCTTCCTCCCAAGGTTTTATTGGGGAACATGGGGAACAAAAGGACTATACTCAAAAGGCAAGACTTACTGGAATAAAAAGAAGGGGAAAAAGAAGAAACCAATGCTTTTTTTTTTATTTATTAAGCAGTAATGAAACTGTAAGGTTTTCATAGTTTCACTAGGGAAATTAATCTGGTTTTGCTGCATATAAGTGGCCACAGATAAAACTTCAGTTTGTGCTCCACAAAGGCATTTCCCATTGTAGCTTAATCAGCACCAATATAATTTGATATTTAAGACGACTATTTTTAGCAACTATCTCCCTTGTATAAACTTGATGCCACACAGAAGAATATTTACTGCAAACATGTTTTTATTACATTCTGCTAGATGCTTTCTCAGACGTCCACTACATTTTAACTGGCCATGGAAGATGAATTTGAAATGTCTGATGTGATAGGAATGCACCAGATGTAGCCGCAGCTTTGCTAAGTTAGACAAAGGCATTGCTTTATTTGCAGAACTTATGAAAGTGACCAAAATTGAGAGCATCTAAACACATCTCTCTCAATCAGCAGGTCCTGTAAGGAATAGCAGGAAAAACCCAGTAAGGGCACCGGGAAATAACACCCTTTTCCATGAGTTTGAACAGGGACAAGTGAAAGCCATCACCAAAGCAAGGACACAGGCTTGTATGGGCAACAAAAGCTAACTCGCCAACTGTTCACATATCAAAAAGGATATGAAGCATTGTCTCTCGAGTCTGCCAATCCTCATCACATCTCCAAGTTAGCAGCTCCTTGGAGAAAGTAGTTAAAAGCAGCTGTGAACTATGTACATTACTGCCCAGCAATCTATCATTGGCTAAAATCCCTGCACAAAGAAACACCTCAGCAGAGAACCAAGTGCAGGACACACATCTCCTGCGTGCCCTGTCCGCAGATCTGGGCTAAGTCCAAAGGCCTTCCAGTAACCTGCGTGGGAAACATGCGATAGTTACCTAATGGAACTGACATAACTTTATAGATGTTCTTCACTTCAAGCTAAACCTGGAATTTTCAATGGATTGCATCTCCATCCAAAAGTAATTTCTAAATTCTCTCAGCCATTTTCTGCACTCTGAATGCATAAAAAGCAGAAAATCACCTCACCAAAACTGGCCACATTTCAGCAGAAACGGAAAAAAAAGAAACTAGGAACCTTGTGTGCTTGCATATAAAAATAAAATTCTTTTCATTTCTGCAAGGTACCTTCAATATAAAAGAATACACTGCAATGAGAGTATTTGACTTGTCTTTTGTAATCAGAATTCATGTAAAAATATGTAAATAACTTACAAGAAATAACAATACAACACCAAAAAAAACCCCTGCCAAGAATAACCAACATCATTTCTTGAGGTATCTTTCACAAAAGCCAGTTTTAAGTGATAACTTCACTGGTTCTTACTCCTTCACTTTCCTGAATGAAAGCTTCACAGCCTAAGAAATACTAAATTTGTACCTAAGGAGAGGTTTTGAAGTTTTAGGGGCATTTGGGGTTTTTTTGGTTTTTCTTTGGGTTGTTTTTTTTTTCCCATAGTAGAAGAGGTTTTCCATTGAGAAGATAATCACCAATATTCACCAACTTCTTGAAAACAGGCTACTCGGTTTGGAAACGCACTTGGACAGTAAAACCCTGGCTAACCACTTCCACTGGCTAAAAACCTTGTACAGTCCAGACACCTTCTTTGATACCAGTTGTTCTCCTGTTTTCCTTCCCTCTTTTTTTTTTTTTTTCTCCAGTACTCTGAATACAACACAGAAGAGTTTAAAACACATAAAATCAAGTGTACAATATAGACATCTAATCTGGAATTTTTTTTCTTTTCAAGATGATAGCCACTAGCTCAATACAACGGTATTGCTCCACACATACTTGGGAATACATATTTTCAGGAATACGAGCAATCTAATGAATGTGAAGGAAATCTTCATGTGATAGAATCAAACTAATTATAAATAGTAAGACTTCTGATTACTTTCCTTTTTTAAACCATTTAAAACATTGATTAAATTACTTGACCAAGCCACCAAGGTGTTGTTTCAAGTCTTGCATGTTGTTTACTGAAAACAAACAGTTCCAAATAACAGCCCGAGCCCAGTTTCCTCATGCTACAAGACACAATCGTCTGTCTGTAACCTTGAACCGTATACTGGTCTTCAGACTCCACACTACATCCGACGCTAATTTGTCAGGGCATAAATAGACAACATGAAAAACAACAAACAAGTTGATTTTTACAGATTACTGTTTTGCAGTCTACAGACAGACATCCTGTAAAATATTATACATACGCTGGAAAATTTTGAATGGAGGCTTCCTGACCTTCACTGTTTTCAAGTATTTAAAGAATCTGTGATTTGTACTAAATTATCTGACATCCTACATCAACAAATGTATCATTCTGCCTGCTTCCTGTTGTTCTAGAATTTAAGTATTTATTTAAGCATGATTAAAAAAAACCCAAACAGAAAGCGTACTTGACAAATTATTCACTGTCCTCTATATTGCATGAAATCAAAATATTAACACTAACTTCTTCAGAATTTTGTAAAGACTTATAAACATGAGATTTGGAAACTCAATTAGTTGAATACATTATTATGCCAATATGCCATTCTTGAATTACTGGACACAAGAAAAAGCTTAATAGACAAAATAATCCGTAACTTAGCCAGACTAATCCAGGAAACGGGTCAACAAAGACTGAAAAGCCTTTCTGAAAGGCCACTGGAGAGTGCATAGTACAAGTTCTGTGCCAGGCACTGTCAAGCTCTAAAGATAACTGGGGAAAAAAGTAGAGAAAAACAAAACTCTTTTCATTTTTATTTTTAGACGTAGCTGCGTAGCACTGCTAATGAACAAAATGCAAGCTTAACTAATAAATAAGAGGCAACAGTTGTACTCAGTACTCATATAGGTAATCCTTGCCAAATTGCACTCGTCAATCCAAAAATTACACGGTATCTCCTATCAACTACACACAGTTAAAACAAACGCAAAAAAAAAATATCCTACGTCACCCAGTTCAGGATCAATTCACATCTAGAAGAGAAGGCACTTCTGTTATTAGAATTGACTGCACTGCACACTACATGGTTAAATCATGGCCAAACTTGCTCACAAATGAGGAGCAATCTAGCTGTGCCAGCAGAGAGTTTTGTGAGGGTTAATTTATCCTGCTTTCTGGCTGGGAAACAGAGAACACGAGTCAGACAAGTACCCTGACAGATTAACTTCTTTGGTCCTTGTCAGACAAGGAGGAAGAGAAGCAGTCTCTAAAGCACAGAGCCTTCAGCTAAGACTCCCTCAAAGAATCAAACATTTCATGAATAAAGTGTTCGTACTACTTTCTGAGCACATAGAAGCAATCATTGGTGTGTCATGCAGTACTGAAATCAAAACACATTTTGAGAGATAAGCCTTTGATTTTGTGATTCTGAAGTAAAGGCAATTCAGTATCTGAACCATGAACGTTGCACATTCTTTGTAAGAAGGAGGGCAGAAAAAAGGCTTCTCTACAAACCAGCCTTTGGGGAGGGTGGGAAGAGGTAAGAAACAGGAGGACCACACAGAAAGATTCTGGTATAAATGCCATAAAAGCCAACGGATCATTAAATAGCATATCAAAGAGACTGTGAAAATGAGTGTATATATAAAAAAAAGATCTCTTCTGGATAAATAGTCCTACCACTATTACTCCCCCAAAGTCTAACACTATCAACTGTGTTCTGTCAACACTGAGTCAAGCAGATGGTTGTCATCCAAACCCAAAATTACGCAGGCATAAGGAAACAGGGATTAAGCACAGTACACTATCTACTTAGGAAGACACACAGTGATGTCTGTCATTTGCATGTTGATACCACTTCATTACTACCAACTTCATTAAATCCCTCTGCAGACCTACTTAAAGAAGCAGCAAAAGACCTCTGGATTTCTTGAGCCTTCAAACATAAATCTGCCAATACATTGAATGAACATGATCGGCGATTTTTTTTTTTTCCAGAGACAATGATACAGCTAAAGGAATTAATAATAAAATATTTAGATAAAAAGTCTTCATCCCTGAAAGAGAAAAGTACAAAACTATTTCATATGCACAGTTTTAAAGCTATACACATCCAAAGTGAGACTGATAAGCTCAAGATTCACAAGTGTGTTGAGTGAGTTTTCTAAATAAAGCAGAAAAGACAATGGAAAGTAAAACAGAGAAATAATGGTTTCATATATAGAAAGTACTCATATGACAGGGAGGTAGCTGCCTAACTTTGAATTTTACAAACATAACCTGCATTAGCAATTGAAGGTTTGCAACTGATTGTACGTCTGGCTCATACAGACAGCCTTGGATAGGTGCTACTAAAAATAGATGTAGTTACTTTATTTTAAATGTTTTTGTAGGGTTTTTTGGTTTTTGGTGGTTTTTTTTTGTTTTTTTTTTTTTACTGAACGCACATGAAAACCAAATTCCAGTAAAGAATAAATGCCAAGAGAATGTCTGTCAAAGTAGGTTTGCATATAAAATTAAATTCAGACTGTTAGGCCGATGACAATCTTCATGGAAATCAAATATGAGATTAATTTTTTCTTCCTCCTACAGGGAGGGTGGCGAGCAATATTTCTCAATATTGAACTATTAACTATCATACTAAAACAGAAGTTTTTATTCTCTGTCTCTATGCATGCATTAACATTTAAGAAATAGTCTATTCTGCTGAAATATGATTTATTTTCACATCTAATTTCACACATCTCATCTTCTACTTAGTTATTTAGTTATCTCGTAATATAACTAAAATAGGAAGCTATTTGGTTTGGATGTTTATCCCATAAATTTCTAGTATTCCAGTCCTAAGAAAGTCATAAGTAGAGATAAACAGTAATTCTATACAAAACTAGTATCAGGATACAGAATTTCTGTATAAACCTCACAGGCCCACACTAACCAAAACGCAATGAAAGAATTTTGTAAAAGAATATGAGTGGACTGGGATAATGCATACATACTAATGAACTGAAATGCTGCCCGATTTCCCAAAGTAGAGGTGCTACTGAAACATTCCCACATTTTTAGAAATTTTTATAGGTGACTTTCCTTCTTTAGAACTGCCCTTTTTAAGAAACATGAATTTATTGTTTTTACCAAATATTTTGTGAAACCTTCTCTCCCACATATATCAAAAGATACATTGGAAAAATAAGCACGTTTATAGCAGTTAAATTAGCCAAAACTATCTTCCTTTACTCTGATAGCAAATCTGAAATAGCGATTTGATGTGAAGGAGAAATTATTTGCAACTGATGATTTATTTAAGTAATCAAAAACAGATACTGCCATTTACCAGCTGTCCAAACTGATTCATGTATGATAAACTGTCTGAAAGTAAAGGATTTCTGTTCAGCCACCAACAGACATTTTAAACTTCAGAAAGAGCATTAAAATTTTTTTCAAACAACCCAACTGTTTTTTAAAATTTCAGTTAGAATCAAGGAAAATGATTACTACAAAGAAATATTAGCTTTTCTGACCACAGATTCAAAGCCATGGCAGGATGAATAGAGAGCAAAGTTATAAACATGATTTTTTAGAGACTACTGGAAATTATTCTGCCTATAAGTTAATTAGCAAAGTATATTACCTAATAGGGAAGCGGTAAATCAAAACAAAATTACTATATTTGTCCCCTCATTGTCAATCTCAACAATTCAAGAACTGTCTGGGAATAAAGCCTAAACAACTTTTACATGTTAACGCCAGCCTTTTTATGGGACTTTGCCTTGTTAGCTAGGTAGCATCAGAAACCTGGTATGGTGATGTCCACTGACAGATATCAGCATATCATAGATCCTTATCTTGAAACCTTAATCTTTACTTACTCATAGGCACAATGTGCAAATTTTTTTGTGCACATTTTTTGTGCAACAAAACAATGTCCAGAATTTCAGAAAATACAAAGGTATATGCTAAAGGTATGAAACTGGTATATTTCACTTTCTCCAACACAAGAAGCATATGGAAACACTTAATGACTTTTTACCTTGATGATGGATATTTTTGTCATCTTTGCAGCTACATATAAAACAGCAAGTCTCAAGTGATTTGAATCAAACTACAATGACTAATTCCAGATAAATACAAGGCTTATTTATTTACATAAAATTTTGAAAGCAAGTATTTCACTCACAGCTAAGAATAAAGCTGACAAGCAAAATAGAGAATTAAACTCACAAAATTATGAGTAGCTGCAATATGAAAAAGAACAGTATAACATATGGGAAAGACTGCCATGTGCAATGGATTGTAAAATATTCTTAGTAGAAATACTACAAATTAAATCCTGATGGAGCAAATGGATACCCATAATTTGACTGGATTCATTTAAAGCAGAAAAATGTCCTTTAACAAAATGTCCTTTAAAAAAACAATGCAGACCAAGTAATAACCATTATGATCCTTCGAAAGAAAATATCCAAGAATGAGAAGAGTATTGTCATTCTTGAACTGTACACAGGAAAAATGGTCAAGGATACACAAGAAATTGCAAACATATCTGTTTCCTGCCTAAGGACTACAAAGTCTTTCTCAAGGGACACAAGTACTGAAGCACTACATTAATGGAATCAAACAAATGCAAAGACAACAAGAACAGAGGTGGCTGATCAGGATGTTCTGTTAGAGCTACCTTCAGCCACTGTTGGTTGATGTTCACGGAGCATAAAATCACAGATTCAATCAAGGAAACTGCAAAACACCATAAACATGAAAAGTGAAAAAAGTCACTTCATTTTCTTCAAAGATCATATTTGGATCCTCTGCAAAATATTTAGCGATCTTTAAAAATTCTTTCTTTGTGAAATCGTCTGAGATTTTCCTGACCTCCTGAGCTACTGATAACTGACAGCCCACATTGCAACTAAATAGCAATAATTTAAACATGATTTTATGAGAACAAGTGGAATGAAATTTCTATAGAACTGTTTTTTCTTTCCTCTTCAGCACAAGTATTAATAGAGAAGTTTTCAATTTTAAAGTTTTGCAAGGTCCTATGATTTAACTGCTATCAAGTTTGCTTTGGAATAGCGAGAAAAAGCTATTTCTGCATTCATACCAGCAAAAGCAGAAAGAAAAGTAATCTGTTCCAAGTAGGGTCCGTTTCAGTATTTTCTATAACTGGAGGTAAGCCTCTTTCACCTTTTCTAAGTTTGTGTGTTTATTTATTAGACGTTTGCTTTTTGGAGTTTACATTTTTCTCATCTTTGGAAAGAAAGAATTTGTTTTTATTCTTCTAAGAGGTATTTTCTGAAGTCCTACTATCAACAGAAAACTACTCTCTTCTCAAATACCTCAAAAGAAATTTTCACTTAAGTGTTTAAAAAAATGTCACCTAATTGTTATAAAGCAAACAGTAATATATAACTTTATTATTTTTCATCTTATTTGAAAAGCTTCCTTTTAAAAAATGGCTCATTGAATACAGCACTTTATCAAATACACAGCTTCAAGTTTCTTCACTTTCACAGTAGTATTTGCTTACGTCAAACAACTAGTCCTTCTGAGATTTATGATTTGCTTAAAATGAACTACTGCATATTTTGTCTCATTAAAAGAGGCATTAGTAACACAAGTTTGGATAAAAAGCCAGCCAGCATCTTATTTCACATGCTTTGTTGTTCTACAAAACAGTGAACACTACAAGAAATATTGGTCACTGCCTCCCAACGCATTTCAGAATTTCATCAACTGACGGCTGGCCTCACAGCCCCAGCATTATACTGGTAATGACAGAGCTCTTGGTGTATCCATATCCACATATGACAAGCAAATGTAAAAAACCTGAGCAGCACGCACTGAAGGAATAGTTTGACGCTACCTGACGGTAAGCTGCTCTAACGGCTATCATTGAAAGGGATGGTCTTATTCCACCCACACGCTGCTGCTGCTGCTTTCTTTACACCTGCATTAGAGCTCACGGGAGTCCAAGGCAAGCTAAGTTCAAGCTGGGAGAGGGATGGATGTGTTCTCATGGCGGCACTTCAGTATTAGACTGACAACCCCAGCATCAAACCACAACCTGAGACTGCTGACAGAAAACAGATGTGACTTTCTTTTTTTCTGCTGACAGAAAACAGATGTGACTTTCCACCCTTCCACCCTCCATATATTTTCTGTTAACTTGGTGAGATAAAATAGCTCAGAACGGGTGAGGCAAGCACCACTTTAGTACAAGGGATGGGGCAGGACTGTGCAATGGGAAACGGACATTCACAAATGGGATCGGCAGCCTGGCAGTTTATGCTGCTGGGGAAATGAAGCCTCAGTGACTCTCCACAAAGTGCAGCTACTTGGGAGTGCAGAAAAGTCCCTGTACAAAATTCACTATCACAATATCCCTTTATTTCCAACAGCATCTAAAAGAACACTTTCTTTTTGTTCTGCTGCTGCAGCAGTAAGGGCCCATTAGCAGTAAATGCTGCATCAAATCCCTTGGTAATCTATTGTTCTTTGACAGACTACACAAATCTACTTGGAAAGCTCAAATAGCAAATTCTCTTTTGCTGGGTTATAGAGCTAATTGCAGCCCACTGGCCACTGGGATTTAAACTAAAACTACAACATAAGCCAGCAGCATTCACTCATGCAACACGTGTGCCAGGTTCCACAGGCTGTAGAGTACACAATTTATTAAGATCAAAGACTGATTAGAAGTTTCTTGATTATACACTTCAATAAAACTGTCTTAATTTAATTTAATCATACATGCTGTTAAATTCCAACAAAGGGCATATGTTCCCATCACACAATATGTGACATCTCATGGAAAGGAGAGAAAAAAAAAAAGAAAAAAAAAAGAGTGAGTTGAGTAAGACACTTGTAAACAACCTGACAGAGGTAAAAAAAGTTCTGGTTTACATCCCTGAAGTCTCATAACAAACATGAGATGTGGAAAGGGACCCACATTGACACGCTGGTCTTAGTGCATCTCCCAGTTATAGGTATTACTGTACTAAAAATGCTGTATTTGGTGACTCCATACATTGTGCAGATTAAATCTCTCATTGCTTAGCTGCCCTCACATTATTTCTGAACACAACAAAGTATTAAAATAGAAACAATTCTTGCTCTATGTTGAAGACACTAGGATTTCCTTAGTCAACAAGTTGAAGCCAGCTCACGTGCTGACTGTGCAGTGACCCTTTCATAATGCTTCCCAGCCATACAAATACACATATATATTTATCAGGAATGTCTATTCCCATTTACACAGTAATTCAATATAGTAATCTATCAGCATAAAGTACACTACATGAGAGGCTGAACATTATACCTCTCTTAAACCAGAATTAACATAATGAGAAACTATTGCACTACAGAAAACATTCCTCAAAGTGACAACAAATGTCGTCAAACGCAAAAATTCTGGGTATTTTAACATATCCTGGATTTAGAAATATGGGACTGAAGCGTTCAGCCTTTTACCGTCATGACTATAACAGACAATCCCAAATTGATCAAGCTTCGTCTTAAATGTAGTGATACTGCTTGTCATTACTACGCACAACACAAGTTGTTCCAGAATTTTTCTCCTCCTACAGTTAGAAATCATCTTTTATCTTCCAGCCTTAATTGACTCATGACCTGTTTATATTAGTTTGTTCTTGAAGCTGACCATTTTCTTTAGCTTAAGTAGGTGTACCCACTAACTGCCCTCTCTGAAAAATATCGAAGTAAAAAGCAGGAAAAGGTAACTCGTGTGGTCTATGATATGCAGCAAAATAAAAGGATAAAATACAGCAGAAAAATCTAATGTTCAAAAAGCAGCCTTTAAAAACCAATATGAGCAATAATGTAGCCAACAATTTAAATATTCCTTTCAGATTTTGGGTTATTTTGGGATTTATGTTTTCTAGAGGCGGCTACACTTTTTAAGTAGTAGAACTACTTTTACTTTCATTCAAATAAAACCATAAAGCATAGCATGTCCTACGAGTATTGTCAGTTTAAAAATTAGCTATCACAGAAGTTAGCTAATTTGAGGAACATCGTAATTGTTTTTCCCCTTTTTGATTGGATAGGTATTTTCTAATAATCATGGTAAAATTAATTATATTTTAATGTTATTATATAATCCTATAAAGTTTATACAAAAGTTATACGCAAATGACAACACTATTTACCAAGAGTCATCGGTTGGGGTGTTTTAAGTATAAAATGTCAAATATTACTTAAAAAAAAAAATCTTAATCACAGAAGTAGTAAGCTCTGGCCCTACTTCCTGTTGTTTTCCTGACATGGTTCCATATATGATCCATCTGCCTTAGGAACTATTTGAGGTATATCTAATAAGAGTGTAAATCTATAAAATAATAACTGTCACTATAAAAACTAAAGTCAAAGAAACTTTAACAGGTAGCCATGGACACCCCTGTTCACCAAAACACTAAGCTGAAAAAGAAAAATTGCTATACACTCATCGGTCTTCTGATAGAGCTGAACAAGAATGGGCTGAGCTATATATCAAAGTGGATCAAAGTTAAAGATTAAGCCATGTGCCAAAATATTACATTTACAGACATTAAACTAAGAGCTTCTTGCGTATTTTCCCCACAGCCTGAAGAAATACTCAAACTCCCAAAGATTACTATGTATCAGTTGTCCCACAATCCATGTCTACATAACCAACCTGATCTAACTCTAAAGTGGGCCTACTTCAGAGTACGGGATTGGACTTTTTGACTTTCAGAGCTCTGTTCCAACCTAAATTACTTATAGTTCAACAGAAGCTCCTCCACCATGGTAAGAGCCAAGGAATTCAGGCACCTAACTCCTCTGTGAAGGAGCAACTGCCAGATCATTCAAGACGACCAGCTTTACCTTCCCTAAGTGCAAACTACTGCAGGTAACCTGGCAGCGACCACGACTGCTGAGTGTTACTGCTGTAAGTTCACGCACCATAAATGGCCAGCCTAGCTGTGTACTGGGCAGCAGAGGAAATTTCTGCGTTTGATCATTCTTAAAAAGAAAAAAAGTAAAATTTATTTTAAGTTATTAACAATATAAACAGAAGTAATTAGCAGCTAAACACACATGTTATGATCTGTCTCTTACCTAATGCTTTTTTATGAACAATTATCCCAGTGTTTGACTGCTGACCAAGTACACGTATTTTATTGGAAAAATAAACTAGAAGCAAGTGTCACTCCTGTATCATGCCACCAGCCAACATGTATCCTCTGACTTACAGTTAAGCCAGCATCAGGTTATTCTGTGTTGAACTACTGTTTTCTGAAACTGAAGAATTATTGAAGTAGATCCATTCACAGTCCTGGAAGAACCGAGCTCTTTCTCAAACAACACTATGTAGTCCAGAATGCAGTTCCTCTACTTGACTTACACATTCTAAAAAGCTAAAAGAACCAGCAATAGCAAAAGTTAAAGACTATCTGTGAATGAGCAACGAGGTAGTTTTATGCTAGCTCAGCAAAAAGTAAGTCAAATTCTGGGGCCACTGAGAAGGGAGATTAAAACCTGTATCCACAAGCATGAGACTGCACAATTGGGTTGTGCTCCTGGGAAAGGCAAAATATCTGCCTCCTGCTTGCTACTGACTATCAGAACTGCAAAATGGTGTTTGGATCCGATTATTCTAGAAAATCTCCACCTTGGTTTTTAAGTCCTCCCTTATTATAAAAGAAGAAAATAAGTACTTATGATAGAGAGCACTTGGGGCAGTGTCTTAGGATCTTGCATGAGTCTGAACTCCTTTCCTAAGCATTGAGGTTCTCTTGCTCTTAAGCTACATGTGAAGCACAACTAAACTTTTCAGCCTTTCCCCTATATAGGATGCATTTTATCCATAACAGCCTTGTAAATCACTCACCTTTGACAGCACTGCTAATAACGCACTTTTTTGGTATATATGTGTCTACTAATTTGCAAACTAAATTGTGACAGTCACTAGACTAAAAGATCTTCCTTTACTTCAGCAAAGCAAAATACCTCGCACTTAACTTTTCTGCTGTCCAGTGGTTTTGAGGTATGATTCAGCACAGTGGTTCTTTGCACTCAGAACCGAAACAAAAAATTACAGATGATCTCCACCAGATCGTTTCTCTGCGTTCTCCATAGGTCAACAGTTGCTGAACTGTGGGATGTTTATCTTTGTGATACAGAAACAATCGTGCTCCAGTAGCTCACATCATAATTTCTGAGGTGGTGCATTGCGAAGCAATAAAATGTTGGAAAGGTTGTTAACAGATGAAGCCAACTTTATTGTGGAATGTTGAAAGTCTGACCAGTGTGCATATTTTAAGATCAAGAAAGATTTCTTCCTCAGGATCAAACTACACCAGGCACGTAGCGGTGCATGACTACATCTCTTTTAGGGCTTACAAAGCTTGATTTTTAGTATCAAAGGGATCAAAACTTATTGTGAAGAAACAATATCAAAATATCAACTTCCAAAAGACTTTTAGAAGGCAAACAGTAAAAACTGAAGTAACATCAGCTGCCAGGGTCCGGCAATGGCACACTGCCCCGTAATAGAAGGCAAGGCAGATGCCAAGTATGGAAACAAGGCGGGAAGGGGCAGTACCCTCACCAACAAGCGGTGGAGTCCCACAGTACCCAGGGAAAGATAAGTCGGGTAGGTCTGCTGACAGCAGCTAGGTTCAGCCAAAAGTCAAGATAGCCAGACAACCCCATAGTGATGAGGAAGGTCTGAGGTCAAGCCAGGAAGTCAAGTCAGGATGGCAGGGTCAGGACCAGGTCCAGCAATGGCAGCCAGGTCAGTCGCAGCGATCACCAGGCAAGTCCACAGTCACAAAGGAGACCTGAGATCAAGACAGGATGTCCAGTCCGTGGTTGAAGATCTAGGTCAGAGAGTTATGTTGCCTGGCACAAGCATCGCTGCAACATGGCTCAGGGAAGGACCAAGGGCGTGGCCTGATCTTAAGTACAGCATCCAAGCAAAGAGGTCATCAGGCCCCTGCTTCTCTCATCTTTCACACAGCTCTTTCCTCAACAGTCTGAACCAAGGTTGTACAGCTGTGCTACATCAATGCTGACCTTGAGCCCAGGCAGCTCAGCCCTGCAAGGAGGGGTTCAGGGGGCTGTTGATGCGCTCAGGGCCCTGACATCA